>NW_005843391.1:151378-157813 GCF_000455745.1 Alligator sinensis | reverse complement strand
TGTAACTGCAAGATTGTGTTATAATCCAAAGACCCATTTGCCGGCCAGGCTGCACCATCCGCAAGTTGGTACTGTGGCCAACATGTATTGCAATACCGAATCATCTGTTGTTTTGTCATAGGGTCACTTCCAAACTTTGGCCAATTTTTCAAAATGCATCCTAGGGGACTGCAGGGCGGAATCTTAGACTGGTTACTTCCCATTATCCAACTACCAGACGGCGACCGCCGCTCAGCCTCAGAACCAAACTGATTAAAGGGAGTTCACGGGGCTACCACCCGATCTCACTCGCCTAGGGCGTCTACACGGTCGGAACTTTTAAAGCCGTCTCTTCCCAACCTGCTCAAAATATGGAAAGAAGTACTCACCAGTACGTTGAAACCTCCCTCGCCCCACCTGATTAAGTTGGTCTTCCGAGCATTGCCTGACGGAGTCGGGGAGGGGCACAACGGCGCAACCAGGAGACGGTCAGACCTCCGACGAATAAGGTCGGTGGCGCCTGGCCCTCGCGCCATCCACAGTTGTTGCCAGAGCCGAAGAGGTGGACTGGGCAAGGCAGTCAGCTAAGGTCCCATCTGGGGTGCCAGAAATTGCTGTCCCCAAAGGACAGTGAGTTCGTGCCCAGTGCGCTTGTGCCAATAAACACACAGGGGTGGAGGATCCAACTTAAACTTTATTTCTGCGCAGAAAGTGGTGCTTGGCAATCGTTCGCAAAGGAATCACCCCCACCCAAGTGGGCATAGCTACGTAACAGGTTAAACTTGCTGATGTGATGAAATGTGTAGCAAGCCCAGCAAGTAACTCCCCCCTTTCCAACTCCACCCGGGACCTTGCTGATACAGCTTTTCCTTCTAGCGAGGCCAGCAATTAAGCAACTAAGCAACAAGCGATCTCCCCCAGCCTAAACAACCTACTCCATGCCCTTGGTTAGATAAAATACTTTTTCAAAACATACAAAGCTGTTCCTAGGAAAAAACTAGTGAAGGTTCAGGGGTACTCATCATCAATACCCACTGTTTTATAAGTGATAATTATTATGTTTGTACTGCTTCTATATTGTGTGATTACTGTTTTAGGCCTATATATGTAAATTAGCATAAGTCATGTCAAGTTTCCATTTTGTACATCAAACCTCCATCTTGTGTCCTCTGCCCGCACATCCCCTGTGTGGCAACTGTATGATTCATTTACCCCTCCCATGTAAATTGGTTCTTGGATGTATGAGAGTGATTGGGAATGATTGAAATACAATGGTAGTAGGCCCCTACTGAATGACCTATAATGACCAGGCCATCACCTCACATCAATTCATCCAGGAACTGCGGCCCTCACCCAGGAACAGAGACAAGAACCCAGCATTTGAAAGACAAAAGACCCTGCAGAACCAGCAACTCAACCATTGTACCCCACCATTACAGACACCTGAAACTGCACATCCCTGCATGGAGCACACATGCTCAGTACGCCAGGGGCTGACCCTTGCCTGGGCATGCCTCCTGTTACTAGGGTCACACAAGGTCTGCCCTATAAAAACAGCAGTGAACACAGACCCAGTGGGAAGTCCTCTTCATCTGAACCAGCACCATGCCACCCCACCTATCCACTGGCCCTACCAGTGACCCCCCTCTGGACAACACCTACTGGACAAGGATCCATTTCCAGCCTGGATGGGTAGCTATTACCCCCCACCCCCTCTTCAACCAAGGACTTGGACTCTGCTTTCCTTCCCTACCTGGACTCCAGCCTTTCCATTGAGTCTCTTTCTCCTCCTGCCATTGTGAGTGCTTTTGTGTGTGTGTGTGTGTGTGTGTGTGTGAACCAATAACTTCATGGGGCTGTGTAGTGTGTCTATTTAATAAAACTGTTATTTGGACCCCTAAGTTGGGTTTTGCTTTACTATGGTTTGGCTCTGCTCCAGTCTCTGCTTCTTGCCCCTCTAACTTCTGGTCTCATTTCTCCCTCTCCTGCTTTTGGCTCACTGCCACCTCCAGCACCTGTCCTGAGCTCCTCTCTGCCTCCAACCCCCCTGTTTCTTTGCCACTGTCTTATCCCCAGTACCTTTTCCTTTTCCCCTGAGCAACCAGGTCTCTGCCTCAGTTTCTTTCCTGGCTGTATCCTCCTTGCCACCACTTATCTGCCCCCCCACCCCAAATCTCAGCTGTCTGCCTCAGTTTCCAACCCCAGTCTACCTTAAGTAAACCCAAGTCTCAGTTCCTCAGCCAGCTTCTCTGTAGTCCAATGGTTCTAATCCTGGTCCTGGCAACTTTCACTCCCTACACTTTAACTCTCTCTCTCACCTGAACCTTCCCCCCAAGTATCCCAGGTGCCCCGAGGAGACACACATACACTGTACCATCCAAGTTAGGAACTTACCTGTGTGTATGTGTAGGTGGGTTGTATGTGTGTGAACTGGTGAGTGTGTGTGTGTGTATATATACATGTCATTGTGTGCATGATATATGAATTAGTGATCTGTGTCTAACGTTTGGGATGAATAGTGTACGCGCTTGAACTGGTGATAGGTATGCATGTGCCTAGGCTGGTTTGGATGTCCCTGAGCTGGTAGTGTGTGTGTGTATGCACCTAATTGATTTGTGTGTTTGTATATGTGCAATTGTGTCACACCCTCCTATCTAACAGCACAATATTGAGATCCTGAGAGTTAGCCTGACCCCACAGGGCAACAGAAGCTCAAGATGAGTGGGAGCAGAGAGCTTGCTAGCACTTGGCACTTGCAGCCCAACTGAGGACCTGCCCTGTCCGTCTCGGTCATCCTTTGTGGAGCTCAGCTGCCGGCCTTTTCCCCTTCCCAAGGCACCCAGACTGATCACTCAAGTTATGCACTGAGCATTGTGTCTGCCTTGAGATGTACTGAAAGATGGGAGAGAAAGGAGACTTGCACTCACCACAGCCTGTGCAGGAAGCCAAGTCACCACACACAGAAAGAGAGAGAAGAGTTACCATGTCTTCTTGCAGCTTCCTCTCCCATTTTCCAGAAGGAAGCAGAATAAAGCTCCAGGCTTGGCCCAGGGCAGTCCCTGGTCCAGGAACTGAGGGCAGGTTTGATTCCTCTGGCCCTGAGCTGGGAGAACCCAGGCAACCACCTATTCCCAGCTGTTTCAAAGGTCTGGGATGAAGCCACAGACAGAGACAAAAGCTTGTGAAGCTTCTCTGGGGAGCTGTGTAGGGCTAGAGCAGCAAAGATGAAGGTAGGATTTCCAAGGGGCCCAGCACCCAGCAGCCATGATGGTGCTCATAAATAGATGAGCTCTGCCCAGTTTAGCCCCAACCACACACAGCTGGGAGCCTTCGTATGCAGAAGGCAGTTCACATGGGTCAGATCTCCATATTGGATCTCTGGGTTTCTCCACTAGGAGCTAAAGTTGGGAGAGAATAAGGGTGCCTGCTGCTGCTGCTTCTCCTCTCCTCCTTCCCTGGCTTCAGCTGACTAAGGCTCTTGTGCCATGCTCACAGCTGTCAGTGGGTAAGAAGAGGTGAGAGCAGCTTTGACTCCCTGCTGGAGCACTGTCCCGAGAGCCAAGGCAGCCATTGTTCCCTTGGACTTCATGGAGCTTGGGATCCATCCAAGGCAGAGGGAAGAAGCTCATGGTACCTGGGAGAAGACAGCTAGCAAGTACTTGGCACTCACAGGCTACTGAGGAACCACCTCCCCTTCCCAGTCATTCTTTGTGGAGCTCAGCTGCCGGCCTGCTCCTCCTCCCAAGGAGCCCGGACTGATCACCTGAGGTATTCACTGAGAGTTGCATCCAGCTTGAGATTTACTGAGAGAATGAAGGCAAAGAAGACAGCAGAATTTCACTCACCACAAGCTGTGCAAGATCTTGAAGCACTGAAGTCTAGAAGAGAGGGAGAAGTTACCTTGTATTCTTACAGCTGCCTCTGCCCTGTTTTCCAGGACGCAAAGCAAAGCTGCAAGCTTGACCTTGTGCATTCCCAGAAACAGGAGTTGAGGGTGGGTACAATCCCTCCAGCCCTGGGCAGGGAAGACCCAGGCCACCACCATGTCCCGTCTGTTTCAAAGGGCTGGGATGATGCCACCGAGAGAGGCAAAAGCTTGGGAAGTTTTGCTGGGGAGTTGAGCAGTGCTGGAGCACCGATGATGTGGGTTGGATTTCCGAGGGGTCCAGCAGCCGGCAGGTGTCCTTTAATGGACAAGCTCTGCAGGTCTCAGTTCCCGCTATGTGCACTCATGAGCCTTCATATGCAGAGGGCTATTCAGATGGACACGATCTCCGTGTAGGATCTCTGGGTTCATCCACTAGGAGCCAAAGTTCGGTGAGGATATAGGTTTCTGTTGCTGCTGCTCCTCCCCAGCTTTCGAGGATTTGACCCCAGAGGGCTCCACTCCCATGCCCACAGCTGTCAGTGTGTGGAGAGGGCTCTGGACAGCCCTATGGGCACAGCTTGGACTTTGCAGACAAAGCCATGGGAGGCTTCCCACTCTGCTACTTGATCTCTTTGGAAGCCCTCTGTTTTCCCTCCTGTCACTAGACCTGGTGCTGTGTCTTAATTTGAAGCCCCCAGATCATGAACCAGAACCATTGGGACTGTTGTATCATAATGACAGGAATTTGCCAGCGGAGCATATGGCTGAAAGCACCATTTTTGAAAGTCTTAAAGCCCAGAAGGCAGTAAAATTTCTAAGAGTTTTTTTTGCACCTAATCTGCCCAAGTCCTGTTGTCTCTTGAGTCCCACAGGCTGATCATTTAACCCCTGTTGGCCCTGATGCAGTCTGAAAAGGATGAGAAGTCTTCTGTCTTGGAAATCATTTTGGGAGACATTGTCCAGCTCTCCCGGCAGTCCCTGGCCCATGCAGAAATTGTTCAGATTTTGGCAAGTGTTATACCCATGAAACCCTTGGAAATATTCCCTTTTCTGAGGTACTCACCATGGCTGTTCTCTCAAGCAGGCCCTGGGAAATGAGTTCTTCTTGCTTTTGACTACATAGTTTTACTCCCATAGCGTTTGATGAAGGAGCCTGTGGCTTAAGAAAGCTCATGCCTCTGAACCAATGGGTTTCTGTGATACCACCCTGCCCTGCCCTCTCCCCAGCTTTGCTAGCACAGAGGATGTGTATTTCCATCTGTGGAAAAAGGGGCTCAGCTGCCCTTGGGGGAAGAAAGAGTGATATTCTCTTTTGGCAGCTTCCCCTGAAGACCAGCGGGCTCCATCCCTCTGGAAACCAAAGCCAGAGTGCCCCGAGTTGCAACCCAAAAGTATAAAGCGTTCAAAATGAAAGCACAGTGGTGCATGTCTTGGCCAGCGCTCAGTTACTTCTGCAACTCAGCTGCAAGAAGCCCATCGGCCCATTTTTTCCTACAGACTTCACTGGGCTCTGGATGAGACCCAAGCAGCTGAAAGTCTCTGGGACCTGATTCTTTAAGCAATCATAACCCAAATCAGGGGCCTGGATTCCCAGCCCTGAGCCCCTAGTGACCATCCTTTGGGCAGCACTGCCTTCAGCCCTTGGACATCTGCCTCCTAAATTATGGTCCCCACTTCCCTTCCCAAGATTGGCTGTGGTGCTTTCTGCATTTAGTTCTTTTGACTTGGGATTCAGCACCCAACTTGACTGTGGGTGGTGGGGAGTTGTGGGGGGTTTTGGAGCTAAGAAAAGTTGTTGTACTCACCGTGCCATCTGCTGTGCAGGCTCCACGCTGCAAGAAAGAGAGAGGGAGAATGGGCAGTAGCTCAGTGGCCCAAGAGTGAGGTTGTATTCACAATGCTTTCCCTCCCATTCCCAGGGATGAAGCACAACCAGGATAGATACCCATTGAAGTTTAACTGCAAGACCCCAGGGGAACATCTTTTTTCCAACAGGGGCGTGGTGAGCAAAGTAGCCACAATCGGGGAGGTGAGGGGAAGGTATTAGCCAACTCTTGGGCACTTCTACATTTCAATGATATAAAAAAAGAG
Organism: Alligator sinensis; assembly: GCF_000455745.1. Lineage (NCBI taxonomy): Eukaryota > Metazoa > Chordata > Crocodylia > Alligatoridae > Alligator > Alligator sinensis. The sequence goes on along the minus strand of NW_005843391.1, from coordinate 151,875 downwards.
GGTGTTTCTTCCCCATTGACTCCACTAGTCTCTGGATGAGAACCAAGCAGCTCAAAGTCTCTGGGAGAAGATTGTTTAAGCATCCGGAAGCCCAATAGGGGCCTGAATTCCAAGGCCTGAGCCCCTAGGGACCGTATTTCAGGGAGCACTGACAAAGATTTGTTGTGAATACAACCTCCCTCTTGAGCCACTGTGCTACTGTCCATTCTCCCTCTCTCTTTCTTGCAGCGTGGAGCCTGCACAGCAGATGGCATGGGTAGTATGGAGAAGATTGTTTAAGCATCCGGAAGCCCAATAGGGGCCTGAATTCCAAGGCCTGAGCCCCTAGGGACCGTATTTCAGGGAGCACTGACAAAGATTTGTTGTGAATACAACCTCCCTCTTGAGCCACTGTGCTACTGTCCATTCTCCCTCTCTCTTTCTTGCAGCGTGGAGCCTGCACAGCAGATGGCATGGGTAGTATGACAACTTTTCTTAGCTCCAAAACCCCCCACAAC
>NW_005843391.1:149075-151273 GCF_000455745.1 Alligator sinensis | reverse complement strand
GCAATGTCACAGAGACCATCCCTAAAATCATCAAACCCTCTGACTACTACCCACTGATTGTGGTCCGTGTGGGTACAAATGATGCATCCAAGGGCAAGCTGGATAACATCATGAAGGACTATAAGGCCTTGAGACACCAACTGAAGAAGATGGGCGCTCAGGTGGTATTTTCCTCCATTCTCCTGGTAAGTGGATGGGGTAGGCGTCATGAGGCCTGCATTAACATGGTTAACCAGCGGCTTTGGAGCTGGTGCCACGAGGCAGGCTTTGGGTTTTTTGACAAAGACCCATGTTTTTGTAAGGAGGGCATGCTGGGGTGGGATGGGATTCACCTCTCCCCTAATGGCAGACGTATCTTTTACTCTAGGTTGGCTGATCTTGTACAGCAGGCTGTAAACTAGCTGCGCTGGGGGAAGGGGCTGCTTCGAGTGGAGAGGATGCTTCACCAGCACGCAGGGTGATAAGAGGAAGGGAAGCCCAGGTAAGCATCAATGTCTGGGCAGCAGAGGGCCACAATTGTCCTGGGAGTAGGAGGAAGGCACGAGCACCCTTGTTTCTTAGCTCCAAAACCCCCCACAACTCCCCCTCCCCCCCCCCACACCCACAGTCAAGTTGGGTGCTGCATCTCAAGTCAAAAGAACTAAATGCAGAAACATTTAGCACTGACAAGGATTCGCAATGTCACAGAGACCATCCCTAAAATCATCAAACCCTCTGACTACTACCCACTGATTGTGGTCCGTGTGGGTACAAATGATGCATCCAAGGGCAAGCTGGATAACATCATGAAGGACTATAAGGCCTTGAGACACCAACTGAAGAAGATGGGCGCTCAGGTGGTATTTTCCTCCATTCTCCTGGTAAGTGGATGGGGTAGGCGTCATGAGGCCTGCATTAACATGGTTAACCAGCGGCTTTGGAGCTGGTGCCACGAGGCAGGCTTTGGGTTTTTTGACAAAGACCCATGTTTTTGTAAGGAGGGCATGCTGGGGTGGGATGGGATTCACCTCTCCCCTAATGGCAGACGTATCTTTTACTCTAGGTTGGCTGATCTTGTACAGCAGGCTGTAAACTAGCTGCGCTGGGGGAAGGGGCTGCTTCGAGTGGAGAGGATGCTTCACCAGCACGCAGGGTGATAAGAGGAAGGGAAGCCCAGGTAAGCATCAATGTCTGGGCAGCAGAGGGCCACAATTGTCCTGGGAGTAGGAGGAAGGCACGAGCACCCTTGGGAGGCCTCAAATGCCTCTACACTAATGCTCATAGTATGGGGTGTAAGCAGGAGGAACTATGCATCCTGATTGCAAGTAAAAACCCAGACTTAGTAGGGCTCACAGAAACTTGGTGGGACCCTACCTATGACTGGGCGGTGGGCATTCGGGGGTACACCCTATATAGAAGAGACAGGACAGAGAGGAAAGGTGGGGGGTTGCACTCTATGTCAAAGATCACCTCACATCATCAAGGATTAGCTTCGGGTTAGAGGAGGGTCAGGCAGAGACACTGTGGGTCAAACTACAAGGGGGGCGTGGTGAAAGGGACCTTACGGTGGGTGTCTACTACAGACCACCCAACCAGGGGGAAGAGCTAGACCAGGACTTCTCCAGTCAGCTTATGGAGGTGGTTAGGTCAAGGGATGTTATTGTCATGAGTGACCTAAACTACCCAGACATTTGCTGGGAGGAGCAGACAGCCAGGTCTGACCGCTCGTGTAGGTCCCTGGCTATATTACAGGACCTTCACCTTACCCGGGAAGTGCACAGCCCCACTAGGGGCAACGCCTTGCTGGACCTGGTCCTGGCCACGGGGGATGACCTGGTGAGGGGACTGCAGGTCCTTGACCACCGGGGCAATAGTGATCATCACCTGCTGGATTTCACTATCCAACGCAGGGTGTCTAGGGATCACACCAAGGCTAAAGCCCTTGACTTCAGAAGGGCCAACTTCAATGAGCTTAGGAGACTAGTGGGGGAGGCTCTGAGGGCCCAGAAGGTAGAGGAGATGGGAGCCCACTAGGGATGGTTGTACCTTAAGGGGGCGATCCTCCAGGCCCAAAGGATAACAGTCCCTGAGAGAAGCAAGGCGGGTAAGAGTGCTCAGAAACCCCCTTGGCTCAGCAAGGGCATTCAGCAATGCCTGAGGACTAAAAGGGAGGCGTACAACCAGTGGAAGGGAGGAGCTATCACCAAGGAGGAGTACTC
>NW_005843391.1:136213-147380 GCF_000455745.1 Alligator sinensis | reverse complement strand
CTTTCAGCCCTGCCTGTGGCAGGGGGTCAGGCTAGATGATCTGTTCAGGTCCCTCCTGACCCTAGCTACTATGGAACTATGAAACAGCCAGATGGATCCAAGGTGCCAGCTCTGAGCAGGCAGGGTCCTGCCACTGGCCTCCCTAGCAGGAATTCTGGTGTTCCCTATTGGCAAACTGAAAAATCCCTGATAAAAAAATCCCAAAATCACTCTCTAAAATACCCACAAATCCATGTTCCTCCACAAGTAAAACAAAAGACCACTAAAAAGAGAGAGAGTGAGTGAGACAGAGACAGCGATCAGTTGGACAATGTTTTATTGCTATATCTACAGTGTTAAAGCAAGTCTCTTATCAGAATAATAAAGTGAACCTTAAATACAGGTTTCATGAATTCATGAATACATATTTTGCTGCTCTCACACAGGGTGATGGCCCCCACACAAGGGGTTGATTCCCCACACAAGGGCTATGGACCCCCAACAGGGGTTTCAGCCCCTACACAAGGGGTTCAGCCTCCCAACAGAGGATTCAGCTCCCACACAAGGGCTACACCCCCCGCATCAGGGCATTCAGCCCCCCAACAGGGGGTTCATCCCCCACACAAGGGCTACACCCCCAATGGGATTCAATCCCCCACCAGGGGATTCAGCCCCCACACAAGGGCTACACCCCCAATGAGATTCAGCCACCCAAAAAGGGGTTCATCTCCCACACAAAGGATTCATCCCCCCAAAAGGGGGTCAGCCTCCCAAAAGGGGTTCAGACCCCCAACAGGGGGTTGGCACTCTCAGAAGAGGTACGGTCCCCCAACACAGGGTTCATCCCCCCACACAATGGGTATGGCTTCCCAACGGGGGCCAAATGGCCCCCACAGGGGCTACCACCCCCCCTGCAAAGGCACCATCACGTAAAAAAAAAAAAAGGAAAAGAATAGAAAAAATGGAAACAAAAACCCTCTGCTTACCTGAGAAACAGGATGGAAGTGCTGGGGTTTGGGGATTTTTTTTTTTTAAATATGGGGTGGCGAGCAGGGATGGAGCCAGACAGGGCAGGGGTCGGGGGCTCAGGGGGGCTGGTGGGGTCAGGAGCTGGGGGAGTAGGCAGGGCCATCGGGGGTCCCCCCCACAGTCCTCTCCCACCTCCTTCAGCCCTGCAACCCCTTACTGACCAGCACCAGAGCCCTGGTGCTAAAACACCCTGCCTGGCCGGCCCGGTGTTTCAGCACCCGGGCAAGGGGCAACCATAGAGATGCTCCAGCAGCCAGACCATCTCTTTGTAGGACCCAGCCTCCAGTTGCCTCAAGGCATGGTCAGGGACCGTGCCCTGCCACTTTTTTTATACTTCCTTGGCTGTACCAAGGAACCAGCACAAAACTCTTGTAGACTAAAGTTGGGATGCTTCCAAAAGAGACTGATATCCACAAGGTTTGCATTGGGCACTTCCTAGTCTGCTCACAAGTGGCATCATGGCAGCAATCTCTACCCTTGCTTTAGATTGAAGTTGCATACAAATATATTTCAAAAGACCCTGAGCAGTTTCAGCCCAATGCTGGATCCGTTCCAGTTCACGTTGAGGGGGCGGGGGGAAGGCCACCTGCTGTGATGTAGCTGAGATGCAGAATTGCCGAGCACCTGTCCAACACCGCCACCCCGCCTGCATTCTGGCTGCTCCAGCCTCTCGGGGCTCATTTCACAATAACATGCCCCTGCCCCATGCTCTTGTAGTCGAATTTCAAAAGGGACAGAGGGCTGCAACCACTTTCAGCATCCACCGGTTTTCCAGGGCTCACAATGAGTCCTGGCTAGTGCTCCAGCCCTGGGAATGGAGGGAAGGTAGCTTCATCATGTCTACAACTTCACACTTAGGCTACTGTCAATCCCAACTCTCTTGCAGGCTGCATTGCGTTCATCAACCTGCCCAGTGAGTATGACAAGATTTCTTTCCTCCAACCCCACCACTCACGCTGCATGCTGTATTACAAGTCAAAATGCTGAAACCCTGAAAGACAACAGGCAATTCTTGTGAAGGGAGTTTGCAATGATTACAAAGGTTTCATATCCATGGGCTTTGGGTGGTGCTCTTCACAGCCTGGGCACAAGGGCCTTATCGGTTGCAATCCCGACTCCTGCTTTCAGTTCTGGTTGCTTGCAAAACCTACTTCCAGGCACTGAGACTGATGTTGGCCTGTCAGCTGGCCAACATACTGCTCCACCCCGCCGGGATGGTGGTGGCTCCATCCTCTTACAGCCTGCTTCACAATAAGATGCTGCCCTAGGCTCTTCCAGTTCAATTTCAAAACAGACGGAGAGCTGCTACATCTCCCAGTAACCATGTATTGCTCCTCCACTCCTGCAAATTCTCACTCTCTCTTTCACTGAGTTCCAGAAGTGCCCAAGAACCAGCCAATAAATCCTCCCCAACCTCCCTGATTGAGGCCTCTTCACTCACTTTGGGCCTGTTGAAAATGGAATGGCTCCCGGGGTTTTGCAGCTGCATTTCAACAGGGATTGAAACCGGCTCCCTCTCCTGGCTGCTACCAATTTCTGGGGCAGAGGATCAATTCTGGTTCTGCTTTGCCCTTGAAAATAAGAGGGAAAGCAGCTCCATCTTGGTTACAACTTTATGCTAACTCTACTGGGCATTTTTGGTGTTTCTTGCAGAATACATTCTCTGGCTTAGACCTCCTGGTGAATCTGACAAACTTTCTTTCCTCCAACTCCCCAGTTACATCCCATGGTGCATCTCAGATCAAAAGAGCTAAACCCACAGAGCCCCAAGGCAAGTTTTCTGAAGGGAAGTGGAGATCTTTAGTAAAGGGCCAGATATCTTGGCTGCCTCATCTTGGCTGACTCTCCCTTTCAGTGCAAACCTAGGGGCATGGTCAGCTTGGTTTCCAAAGGGACTCAACCTTCTGATCTTCAGGGGAAGTTGTCATAAGAAAGAATTACTCTTTCTTCTCACAAGGGCAGCTGAGCCCTTTTTGCCACAAATGGAAATACATATCTTCTGTCCAAGCAAACCTAGGCAGAAGGCAGAGACAGGGCAGGGGGGCATCATGCGAACCAATTGGTTCACAGGCATGAACTTTCGCAGGCCACAGGCTACTTCATCAGATAGTATGGAAGCAAACCTGGGCAGGTCTACACATACATTTATGTGCCACAGCTACCATGCAATTAATTTAGTATCTGCATCATCAAGTACTTTACCAATGTGCAGTAAATAGCACTATCGCGCAGTAGCACCAGCATGCGCCTTTTTCCTGACTCTAATGCACAGCAGACTAATACTACTACCCAGTAGCATATTAGCACTGTTTTTGATGTGACACCAATGAGCAGTAGGATTAGTCTATTGCACATTTAATATCTCATGTAGATGCACCCAGTCTGTAGCCAAAAGCAAAAAGGGCTCATTTCCCAGGGCTGGCTTGAGAAAACTGCAGTGAGTATCTCAGAAAAGGAAATGATTCTAAAGGTCATAGGTCTCATGGGAATAACACGTGTCAAAGTATAAGCAATTTATGCAGCAGCACCAGATACAAGTGACAATGGGTCTTGAGCTAATTAGTCACCACTTGCTCCACCGGGATATTCAGCTCGCTATGACACAACCATCCCACTGGCTCTGGTTGGAGGTGTGGGGTTTCAGATCAAGACCCAACACTAGGTCCAGCTACAGGAGGGAAAGCAGAGGAAATAAACCAATCTCTGGGCTCAGGTCTGGGAGGGCTTCCAATGAGATCAAGGAGCAGAGTGGGAAGCCTCCCATGCTTTTATCTGCAAAGTCTGAGTGGTGATGAGAGATCCCCCTGTCCAGAGTCCCCTTCACCCCCGGACAGCCATGGCCATGGGAGGAGAGCCTTCTGGGGTTGAAGCCTGGAAAGCTGGGAGGAGCAGCATCAGCAGGGAATCATATCCTTGCCATACTTTAGGATCCTAGTGGATGAACCCAGAGATCCCATAAGAAGATCTTGCTCATGTGGACTGCCTTCTGCATATGAAGGATCACAGGTGTACATGGCTGGGGCTGAGCCCTACAGAGCTCATCCATTAAGAGCACCATTTGGGCTCTCGGTGCTGGGCCCCTTGGAAATTCACCTTCATCGCAGCTCCAGACCTACACAACTCCCGTGTGAAGCTGCAAAACATTGCCATTGTCTATGGCTTCACCCCAGCCCTTTGAAAAAGATTAGAAATCATGTGTGTCTGGGTCCTCCCTACTTAAAGCCAAGCTTGGAGCTTTGCTTTGCTTCTTCCTGGAAAACAGGGGAGAGGCAGCTGCAAGAGACAAAGCTAATTTCTCTCTTTCTTCTAGGATCTATACTTGAACCTTGTTAAGCGGCTCATAGTGAGTGCAAGTGCCCTTTGCCTTCATTGTCCCAGTATGTCTCAAGGCCAGCACAACTGTCATGCATTACTTGGGTGATCGGTCTGGGCTCTTTGGCAGGGGGAAGCTGGCTGGCAGCTGAGCTCCGGGAAGGACAATGGGGAAGGGGAGGCAGGGTCCTCAATTAGGATGTGAGTACCAAGGGCTTGCAAGCGCTCTCCTCCCAGCTAACTTGAGCTTCTTCCCTCATCCCCACATGCATGCAAAGCTCCATGAGCTCAAAGGGAACTACAGCTCCCCTTGATCTAGCAGGAGAGCTCCACCAGTCTTTGAAAGAATCCCTCAGCTTATTACCTGCTCCGAGCAGTGGGCATTGGCAGAACACCTTGCTAGGCTTTATAAAGGCTGCAGGCCCAGGGAGGAGCAGCAGCAGCAGGAAACTATCTATAATGTCACCCTACTCTGGCTCCTAGTGGAGGAACCCAGAGATCCAATAGGGAGATCTCACCTATGTGAACTACCTCTGCATGTGAAGGATTATGGGTGTACATGGATGGGGTGGAGCCCTATAGAGTTCATCCATTAAGGGCACTGTTGGGGCTCCTGAGTGCTGGGCCCTTTGGAAATCCCTCACCAACTCTGCTCCAGCCCTATACAACTCTCCAGCAAAGATTTTGCCTCTCTGGCCTCATACCAGCCCTTTAAGACAGATGGGAAATTGGGGTCACCTGGGTTCTCCCAGCTCTAGGCCAGGAAAGAATGAACCCACCTTCAGCTCCTGCACCAAGGATGGTGCTGGGAAAGCTTAGCGCTTTGCTTTGCTTCTCCTTGGAAAATGGGGAAGAGTCAGCAGCAAGAACATATGATAACCTCTCCCTCTCCTCTAGGATGAAGGCAGCAACGTTCCTGATGGTCAGTGGTGAGCGCAAGTCTTCGTTAACCTTCATTATCCCAGTACTACTCAAGGCAGAATCAACTCTTAATGCATAACTTGGGTGATCATTCTGGGTCCTTCCATTTCCAGGCAGTTATGCACCATCTGCCCTGCCAGGTGCTGGGCACCTTAAAAATCCCACCCTCATGATTGCTGCTCCAGCCCTACACAACTCCCTAGCGAAGCTGCACAAGCTTTTAGCTCTTCCTGTGGCTACATTTCAGCCCTTTAAAACATGGCAAATTGTGATTTCTTGGGCTCTCTCAGCTCAAGGCAGGGAGAGAAAAACTAACCTCAGCTTCTGCACCACAGACTGGACTTGGCCAAGCTCAGAGCATTGCATTGCTTCCTCTTAGAAAACAGGGGAGGAGCTGCAAAAGACATAGTAACTTCTCTCTCGTACAGTCTGAGCTGGTTAACCTTGCTGCAAACTTCTGGTGAGTGCAAGTCTTCTTTGCCTTCATTCTCCCAGCACATCTCAAGGCAGAATCCACTTTTAATTGCAAAACTCGGGGAATCAATCTGGGCTCCTTGGCAGAGGAGCTGGCTGGTAGCTGAGCTCTACAAACGACAACTGGGAAGGGGAGAGACAGAGCGGTTGAGTCCCCAGTTCCATAGTGGGTGCCAAGTGCTCAAACACTCTCTCTTCTGAGATTTTTTTGGGGGAAATCCAAAACTGCACCACCACAAAGTCACTAACTTTATGCCACTGAGTTTCAGAAGTGCTCGAGAGCTGGGCAGCAAACTTTATGCCACTGAGTTTCAGAAGTGCTCGCCAGCTGGGCAGCCCCTCCACTCCTCCTGGACTTGTGCCTGCTCCATCCTCTTGGGGCCATTAGGAATAAGATGGTCCTCTAGGTTCTTGCAGCTCCATGTCAACAGGGACGGAGAGTTGCTACGGCTTTCAGCAGCCACTAACTCCCTAGGCCACAGGATTGATCCTGGTTGTGCTTCATCCTTGCGAATGGCGGGGGAAAGCAGCTCCATCCTGGCTACAGTCTCATTCTTATGCTACTGACAAGTCTCCTTTTAACTTTCTTGCAGCCCCAGCTCTCTGCAATACTTGGTGTCATGAGTGTGACAAGCTTTCTTTTCTCCAACACCCAAGTCATGTTGCATGGTGTATCACAAGTGAAACAGCCCAAATCCAGAAAGCCCCAGTGCAACTTTTTGGGAAGGAAGGCAGAGATCCTTGAATCTTCTTCCAGAGACTTTGAGCTGCTTGGGTCTCATCCAGAGTACAGAGAAGTCTTCTTTTATGCCATTGAGTTCCCCCAAGGGTTCTTGCAGCTGACTGCCAACAGAGAGAGAGTCCAGCTCCTCTCCTGGCAGCCACCAGTTTCCTGGAACATGCCATCACTCCTGGTTCTGCTTCATCCTTGGGAATAGAAGGTAGAGCAGATCCATCATGGCTACAACTTCACTCTGACATACCTGTCCAGTCTCCCTCTCTCTTTCTTACAGGACAGACTCCCTGTAGCAAATGTCCTGGTAAGTATGGCAAGCTTGCTTTCCTCCAACCTGCTGTCACATTGTGCGGTGCATCTCAAGTCAATAGAGCTAAACCCAGGAAGCCCCAAGAAAACAGTTGTGAAGGCAACTGGGGCTCTTTAGTAAAAGGCCAGACGTCACTGGGCTTTTGGTTGTGCTGCCCAAAATATGGTCACCAGGGGCTCCGACCGTGGGATCCAGGTGCCAGATCTGGCTTCTGGTTGCTTAGACAAACTGCCCACACACTTTGAGCTGCTTGGATCTCATCCGAAGTCCAGTGAATTCAATGGGGAAAAATACGCCCTCTGCTTTTATGCCACTGTATTCCAGAAATGGCCAATTGCCAGCCAACACTTCCTCTCTGCCTCCCTGACTGAGGCTGCTTCACACTCCAAGGGCCTGTTGAAAATAAGATGCTCCAAGGGGGTCTTTCAGTAAAGTTTCAACGGGGATGAAAAGCTGCTACCACTCTCAGCAGCCATCGATTGCCTGGGCCACAAAACCATTCCCGGTTGTTCTTCATCCTTGGGAATGGGAGGGAAAGCAGATCCATCATGGCGACAACTTCATCCTGATGCTACTGGCAATTCTCCCTCTCTCTTTCTTGCAGGCAAACCTCACCAGAGTACTGAGTAAGGTATAATAAGTTTTCTTTTCTCCAACACCCCCATCATGTTGCCTGGTGTATCACAACTCAAAGGGCACTCATAAATGTGCCAGATGCTTGCTCCAAACTGCGTTAATTAGCACACATCAGAGCTGATTCAACTAATCAGTTAGCACGCTCCAGGAGCCCTGGTATCTCATGTACTCAGTGCTTCCAAATGGGACCGGGGCACCTTGAACAAAGTTCATGAAACGAGCTTTAGGCAAAGTGCCCCTTTCACCAATTGGAAGAGCGTGACATGGATACACAAGACACCGAGGGAGCTTTAATTGGAGTGGCTCTCCAGAAACATTCTAATTAAAGTAACCCCCACCACCCCGGAGCACAAGTAAAGCCCCCCAAAAAGGCTAAATCCAGAAAGTCCCTAGCCAACTCTTGGGAAGGGAAGTCAGGAGCCTTAGTAAAGGGCCAGATATCCATGGGCTGCAGGCAGTGCTCCCCAAGGAATAGACACTACAGGCTCAGGACATTGAATCCAGGCCCCTGATTTGGGTTCTGGTTCCTTAGAGAATCCTGAGTGGGGCCGCTTCACTCTCTGAAGGCCTGTTGCAAATAAGATGGTCCCTGGGGTTTTTGCAGATGATTGTCAACAGTAATGGAGACAGTCTATCACTACCGGGAACACTAATTTTCTGGAGCATAGGATGAAGTATAGGATCAATCCTGGTTCTGCTTCATCCTTGTGAATGATAGGGAAAGTAGCTCCATCATGGCTACATCTTCACTCTGATGCGACTGTCCATTCTCCCTCTCTCTTTCTTGCAGGATGAACTGTGTGGATTAGATGCCCTGGTGAATAGGACAAGCTTTCCTTCCTCCAACCCCCCCAGTTACATTCCCTGGTGCATCTCAAGTCAAAAGAGAGCAATCCACAAAACCCAAGGAAACTCTTGTAAATGTACACGGAGAGCCTTAGTTAAGGGCCAGACACCACAGGACTTCGGGTCATGCTCCCCAAAATATAGTAACTAGGGCCTTGGGGCCTTGAATCCTGGCCCCCAATTTGGGTTCTGGGTGCTTAGAGAATCTTATACCAGAAACTTTCAGCTGCTTGGCTCTCATCTGGAGCCCAGTGAAGTCAATAGGCACTCATGGTGCTCTGGCAAAGTGCCAGAGGACTGGAAAAGGGCCAATGGTTTCCGCATTCTCAAGAAAAAGGGATGAAGGAGGACCCAGGACACTACAGGCCCATTAGTCTTAACTCAGTCCTGGGGAAGCTTTTTGAGAAAATTATCCAGGAGCACATCTGTGAAGGGCCAGCAGGAAGGGAGGTTATGCTCAGGGGCAACCAACATGGGTTCATTAGGGGCAGGTCCTGTCAGACCAAACTGGTTGCCTTTTATGATCAGGTCACAAAATCCCTGGATGCAGGTGTCACAGTGGATGTAGTCTTTCTGGACTTCAGGAAGGCCTTCGACACTGTCTCTCACCCCATTCTCATTTAAAAAACTAGGTGACTGTGGCATTGATGCCTACACAGTTAGATGGGTCACAAATTGGCTGAGGGGCCACACCCAGAGAGTGGTGGTGGACGGGTCATTTTTGACTTGGAGGGATGTGGGCAGTGGGGTCTCCCAGAGCTCGGTCCTTGGGCCTGCACTGTTCAACATCTTCATTAGTGACTTGGATGAGAGGGTGAAAAGCATCTTGTTCAGATTTGCAGACGACACTAAGATGTGGGGGGAAGTGGGCACGCTACAATCCCCCACCATGATTCAAGACGGACTCAAGGGGAATGCCTCCAGACCTAAGGATGAGGAGGACCGGGTTAGAGAGCTTCTGGAAGGGCTGGACATGTTCAAATCAGCAGGTCCAGATGCTCTCCACCCCAGGGTGTTGAGGGAGCTAGCAGGGGTTATTGCTGGGCCCTTGGCATGGCTTTACAAGTGCTCGTGGTGCTTGGGCCAGGTGCCAGATAATTGGAAGATAGCCAATGTGGTCCCCATCTTTAAAAAAGGGAGGAGGGAGGGCCCAGGCAACTGTACGCCTGTCAGTCTTACCTCAATCCTAGGGAAACTCTTTGAGAAGATCATCAAGGAGCACATCTGTGATGGGCCTCTCTCGTTTGCCTGTTCTTTCAGTTCTGGCACGGTCATCCGGACATACTCATCTGCCATCCTATCTACACAAAAAAAGGGAGGAGGGAGGGCCCAGGCAACTGTACGCCTGTCAGTCTTACCTCAATCCTAGGGAAACTCTTTGAGAAGATCATCAAGGAGCACATCTGTGATGGGCCTCTCTCGTTTGCCTGTTCTTTCAGTTCTGGCACGGTCATCCGGACATACTCATCTGCCATCCTATCTACACAATCCAGTCGACCTGATACCAAATTAGAAATTGTTTGCTCAAGGGATTTCAGTGACTCTATTCCTTTTCCCAAATTATGCCTCAAATACAGCAGGGTATTCAGATCTCACCGCTCCCACCACGTGTGGTGGGCCAGTAGGGGGTGCTCCTGCGTTGAGCCGCCCACCTCACTGCGCTCGACCACCTTCCAGGCTCCGGGTGCCTCCCTGGGGTGCCTCATGTCTGGCCCACCCCTTCCCTGGAGCACACCCGCTAGCCTGGGGTTCCCGCTGCCACCATCCAAGGCTCTGGACTCAATTCTGGCTCTGCGCACCTTGGAGAACACAGGCCTGATTGTCCAATGGGTCCAATACTAGACCCAATATCAGCACTTGGGGTACTTCCCCAAGTCAGGGGCTTATTAGGAAGCCTCCCTTAGTTCACAGACCTAAGGGGCCTCCTCGGCATAATTTACACCCACCCCTCAATAAGTCTCGCACACCGGTCACAAGGAGCACTTTGTTGATTACAGGGGGTAGGGTGAAAACAGGGTAAAAGGTAGAGCAGTATCATGGAAATATCAGAGGAATCTCAGAGGAATCCCATAGAGCAAACCAGTGTGGCTGATGGTAGCATTTTGATCTTGCATCTGAGTTACTGTAAGCTAAATATCTAGTGGGATCTCGAGTAGCTTACTCACTCACATCATCCAGAGGTGATTGGAGTTTCCCTCTGGAGGCAGGGCACTCCTGGAGCATGCGGTGATGAGGAGAGAGCCAGGTTCAGATTCAACTGGATGACCGCATGGCTAATGGCTACCTTCTTCCTGGACCGGGCCTTTAAATAACCTCTCTGACCTCAGCAGCCCGGTCCAATCGAAGCTGCCAGTGCTGGCCAGAAGCCAACCAATCTAAAAAAGCATCACTGGCTACCTGGGTCGGTGGGCTGGGCTTTTCCCCCCTGCTTCCCTGGGTGACCAGAGCATCCGCCTCCCAGGCACCAGGCTTTTGTCATGTAGACAAGGGAGGGAGATCCCCGCCCTGAGGGATTCAACACCAGCCTCTCATAATGGCAGAGACAGATCTCTGGAGAGGGACACAGATGGTGGCCTTTCTGCCACACTTCCCGCCCCCCCCTTTAAAAGCTTGGACATGGGGCCTCTCAGGGCCATGGTTCCGGGCGTTTCGGGTCAGGAAGTTCCCATGGGATGCCAGAAGAAGATGAAAAAAAAGAAAACCTGAAACATGGAATGAGTTATAACAATACCATACAGAAACCATAAAACCTGATGGCAGTCTTACACTAGTGATCTCTTCACTAGTCCTGAGTCCCGAGGACCCGCTACCCAGAGTCCTTTCACGACAAGGCATCTGCTATCACATTCTGGCTTCCCTTGATGTGCTCGACAGTGAAGTTGAACTCTTGAAGCTGCCAGGCCCATCGCTGCAGCTTGGCATTA
>NW_005843391.1:129201-133006 GCF_000455745.1 Alligator sinensis | reverse complement strand
CCCGGAGTTTGTGATCCTGTAGCAACCGACACTCCCCTCAGAGTGGCTCCGGCCCTCCCTCTCACTGCTCATGGCTGTTGCACGCCTGACGGGCCTGGGTCTAGTGCTTAGCTTTGGGCAGTTGGGCTTGATGTGGCCCGGCCTGGCTCCCTGCAGTTATAGCACTCCCTCTTTTCCAAATTGGGTGGTTTGTCCGAATCTGGGGCCGCCTTGCGCTCTGCAGGAGGTGGCCCTCTTTCCCCTTTTTGACCTGGACCTCCCTTCCCCGCTTTGGGCCCCTTTTTGTTCCTTCCCAAAGTAGGGAGGCTTCTCACGATTTAGCAACAGTCGGTCTGCTATTTCAGCGGCCTCGTGAGCATTTTTGGGGTCCCTGTCCCTGACCAGGGTCTTAACCTCTCTCGGACACCAAAAATAGAATTGTTCCAGCACCAGGAGATGGCGTGCCTTATCTGAAGTATCAATCTTGGCTTCGGCTAACCATTTACTGTATGTCGTCCAACAGGGCTACGTAATCAGTCAATGACTTTCCGGGTTGTGGGCGCATATTCAGGAATTGTTTCCGAAAATAGTACGGTCCTAACTTGAACCTTTTAGACACAGCAGCTTTAAAGGCATTATAGTCATCAGCTGCATCTGAGGGCAGGCTGTTCAGGACCACCGTCATGTCACCTTCTACCAGAGCTGACAAGTACATCAGGATCTTTTCCTCCGGCACCTTACACCGCTGGGCCTGTCTTTCGAAGTTGCTTAGGAACACTGCAGGATCGTCTCCGTCTCGGTAGCAAGCGAGGGCTGAGATGTCCAGTTTGGGGTGTTCCCCAGACGCTTGCAGAGTGTTCGCATTTCCCCTGTTGGTCGGCAGACAGAGCTGAGCCTCCAGCTTTTTCTGCTCGAGCTCCAGCTTTTTTTCCTCCAGCTGTCTTTGTTCCCTTTTTTCCTCCAGCTCCATCTTTTTAGCTTCTAGCTGTCGTTGTTCCTTCTTGCACTGGGATTCCAGCTGTCGTTGATCCTTCTCATGCTGGGCCTCCAGCTCCATCCTTTTCACTTCTAGCTGCTGTTGTTCCTTCTCCTTCTCGTGCTGGGCTTCCAGCTCCAGCCTTTTCAACTCCATCCTTTTCAGCTCTAGCTCATGGAGTCTCTGCCGCTCCCCCTCAGAGGGTGATCTCCCAGCAGATTCTGGGCTTGACGAGCGGGAGTGTGCTCCTGGGTCGGTCTCAGGAGCTGTCGAGTGTGAAGGTGATGCTTGTTCTGACTCGCTGGTGCACAAGAGTTTAACCAGTCCTTCCTTCTTTAGCCCTTTCTTCATGTGAAGGCCTCTCTCTTTTGCCAGTTCTTTCAGTTCAGACACGGTCATCCGGACAGACTCGTCCGCCATCCTGACTATCTACACTATCCAGTTGACCCGATACAAAATTATAAATTGTTTGCTCAAGGGATTTCAGTGACTCTATTCCTTACCCCAAATTATGCCTCCAATACAGCAGAGTATTCAGATCCCACCACTAACACCACCTCTGGCAGGCCAGTAGGGGGTGGCTCAACGCAGGAGTGCCCCCTACTGGCCCACCACACAGGGCACAAAAACCCTGGATGCAGGTGTCGCAGTGGACGTAGTCTTTCTGGACTTCAGGAAGACCTTCAACATTGTCTCTCACCCTGTTCTCATTAAAAAAAGTAGGCGACTATGGCATTGATGCCTACACAGTCAGATGGGTCACAAATTGGCTGAGGGGCCACATCCAGAGAGTGGTGGTGGATGGGTCATTTTTGACCTGGATGGATGTGGGCAGTGGGGTCCCCCAGGGCTCTGTCAGGCCCGCACTGTTCAACATCTTCATTAGTGACTTGGACAAGGGAGTGAAAAGCACCTTTTTCAGATTCACAGATGACACTAAGATGTGGAGGAAAGTGGGCATGCTACAAGTGGGGACAGGCTACAACTAGATCTGGACAGGTTACAGGGGTGGGCAGATGAGAAGAGGATGGGGTTCAATACTGACAAGTGCAAGGTGCTGCACCTGGGAAGGAAGATCCAGCAGCACTCCTACAGGCTGGGGAACTCCCTTCTCATCAGTGCAGAGGCAAAAAAGGATCTTGAAATCATTATTGATTCCATGATGAACATGGGCCTCCAATTTAGGGACACGGTCAGTAAGGCTAACCGTACCTCGCCATGCATCCACACATTCGAGCACGTCCAAGGAGGTGATCCTCCCCCTTTATGCAACACTGGTCAGGCCGCAGTTGGAGTACTGCATCCAGTTCTAGGCACTGGACTTCAGGAGGGATGTGGACAACATGGATAGGGTCCAGAGGAGGGCCACCCACATGATCAGGAGGCAGCAAGGCACACCCTACGAGGAGAGGCTACAGGACCTGAACCTGTTCAACCTTCACAAGGGGAGGCTGAGAGGGGACCTGGTAGCCATCTACAAACTTACCAGGGCAGACCAGCAGGGAATGGGAGAAGCCCTGATCCCCCGAGTGCTATCTGGAGTAACTAGGAACAACGGCCACAAGTTGATTGAGAGTAGGTTCAGGCTAGACATAAGGAGGCACCACGGCAGCTGATAAACAAAGAAAAAAGCAATGGTTGGCTTCCCCCCACGAGGAGGAAAGTACACCCCCCTACTCCCACTACACGGTGCCCAAAATCCCAGCAGGCACAGAAACAGACCCCGTAAAACTGGGGCACCACTTGTACTGCCCAAAACATATGAGTACTCACTGCTCCAGGAGGAACACATCCATGGCTGCCACTGCCCATGCTAGCTGCAACAAATTAATTAAAACAAATAATTAGCTATCGAACTGCTAATTAGCTATCGAACCCAGCCGGCCTGCACCACTACCGAAAGAACTTGGTGACCCACCTACAGCAACACAAGAATTCTCCCCACCCCCCCAGGTCCCCAAACCCAACCAGCACAAAGCCAGGAATTGTCTGGCAGCTGCAAGAGACACATTAAAGAGACTAACCAGACCCAGCAGATTATGTTTCTTCCTGACCCCGCACCTCCTCTGACTTATCATTTGTGCTACTCCGTGGAACCGGGGGCGGGGGGGGGTGGTGTTACGCCTCAGCTCTGTGTTCTTGGGCAACCCTGGCACAGGATGCAGTCTGTCTGACTCACAAGGACTCACCCCCCCCTACATAAACGAAACTGATTAAGATGCAGTGAGAGACACACCTAAAACCCTCCTGATAAGGGTGACAAGAGTGAAACAACTGCCCTAGTCTCATTTGCATCTGAGATAGAACCAGATGACCATTCATTTACATGAGAGATGGAGAACAGAAAGCCTGAAGCAGAGACTGCAGTGAATTCTGGGACCAGAGAAGCAGGGAAGCACTGCATGATGGGGAATCTGTGCTCCAAATGTTAATCAACCCATGTTCACACACACCCAGCTCAGCATTTTTCAGACCAGTTCTAATCTGGATTTACTAAGGACTTTTCCCCTCCCAGACACACACACACACCTCTAAGTTTAATAGGCATCTTGGGCCGTACATTCCCCCATCCCACTATGGGAGGCCTATTTAAACTTGATTGTCTAAAACCTGGTTGCCGGGTTAGGGAATGCTGAGGCAAGAGACCGAGTCAGAGGGGGTATGGGCAACAGTTGAACAATGGTTAAGGCTTCATCACAGCATTCAGCCCATTGGAGCCCTAATCACAGGTGTTGTCATACTTTTCCCGAGACGACTGGTCAGAGTCCTCTCCACAAAAGGTTATGAACACCCCAATAATTGTCTTAAGTCTGTTAAAAGACTATAGTAAGATCTGGAAAAGTCATGCTA
>NW_005843391.1:114145-128532 GCF_000455745.1 Alligator sinensis | reverse complement strand
TGTGGGGTCTGCTCATCAAGAGGCCAAAGATTGGAACATGCTGAGCTTGAAACACATAAGGGGATCAGCTTGTACACGCTGATTGACCCAGTTTAACTCAGGTGTGCCCCTATGAACTGAATGCTGGCCCACGAGGGTGTCAGCTGGACACCCAGCCAGATGCAGAGGGATTCTGTTCACCTGTGTGCTTGTGTCTGACTGCAGTGTATTGTTGCTCTGATGAACTGATTCTTGGCATATGAGGGTGTCAGCCTGTCCCTGCTGATCAACCCGGCCAGGTCAGGCGTGTCACGTTAATTTGTGTGTGTTTGTGTGTATGACTGATTTGGTGACTGGAGGAACCCAGTCCCATTGAAACTGAGTCCTGCAAGATAGCTCCACTGGGGGTGAGGGCTTGCAGAAGGGAGAGATACAGCTCCGTATAGTAACAGAAGCAGCACATTGACAGAATTACCAAGACCCTAGAAACTATCCCTAATAAATGAGCACACCCCAAAGTAATGGGCAAATCTGGTAACAGGGGGGAGGGGCTAAGTGGCAATAACTCTAAGGTAAACAACAGTTCTTCCTGCAACTGGTCATTGGGCGGGAACACAGAGCAGTCTCTCAACAGCTGAGACATGGTTTCAACCTGAGAAGGGGCTGCTGCCACCACTTTCTCCTCCTCCAACTCCACCTCCAGCCAAACCCTGGTGCTGAAAGTCTGCAAAGCCAGGATCTCACCCACATCCCTGCAGAGAATGACAGACAGCTTGCATAGGAGGGGGCATGTGTGTGAGCTGCCCCAGAATGAGAGTTGGCATCTTTTGCTCTGTAAAATGCAGATCTGAAGGACTTGATCTTGCAGCGGACCTGGGTCCAGTCACAATTGTGCCCTCGTGCCTGCATGCCTTTTGTGATGTCGACATAAACAGGCTCATTCCTCCTACTCTCTAGCCTGTCTATGATCCTTTCTCCAACCAAATGTTGATTAAGTCCTCCACTTCTTCCCAGCTCCGGTTGGGTCCACAGGCATTGAAGTGCCAGCCTCTTGGGCCATCGGTTCCTGGCTCTCTGCTGGCCCTGGCTCTCTGAGACATGGTGAGTGAAACAGTTGGTGGTCAACAGCACAAGCACAAGTGATTTGTGAAAGGGGTTCCCAAATTTTGGCAGGAGCACCTTTATACTCAGACTGTGTTTGCAGGAGAGTCTGGGAAAATCCCAAGGATTTTGAAGTCAATACCTGTGAGTATCGAAGCACCCAAAGGTGATGAAGTACCCACAGTTAACAACAAAAACCTGGTGATGAGGTAAATAAGACCTTTGTACTTTGGGATGGCAGCTCAATGGCTGGGAATGTTGCAAACATCATTGATAACTGCCTGCTTGTGCAAAATAATTTTATTACAGAAGCACGGTTTCCCCAGAAACTGGCAACAGTTTTAAATAGGCAGGAGAGGAGTAGGCAAAACTCTTTTTTTTGTTTGCAAGCTTGATTACATCATAACCCCAGTAGTGGAGGCAAAGCTCGTGCAAAAGGCACAATGCCCTGGGGTGCTGGGGTGAAGTGCTGAAAAAGCAGCTATACCAAGCACGCACACACAGTCATGCCTCCCTGCTTGGTTCAGATGGGTGAGAGGCTGGTGCTGGGAGATGGGCAAAATGGAGAATGAGGATGAAGTACTTGACATGATGGAGGAGATGGAGGACATGGAGCAGCAGCAGGTGAAGGAGGAGGATGCGTTCCTGGAAATGCTGTTTTACTGCAGAATGTGGCAGGAAGTCTTCAGCACACTTCATGTGACAGTACACTTTTCAGTGGCAACTTGTGTGATTCCTGCTTTAACAGCACACATTAGAAGATACACGGCGTACACAGGGGAGCAAAGCGAACAAGTGGAATATGACTGGGCTCTGTTGAGAAACCTGAGGAGGACCAGCAGAATCCACATGGTGTGGGCCCCGAGAGCAGCTGGGGCTGGTGGGAGTGAATCGTGCTGACCACGTGGAATGACCAGCAGTGGCTGGAGATGTTCTGCATGAAAAGAGAGACGTTCTACCATATTGTCTGCATGCTGGGCCAACACATCACGAGGCAGGACACAATCATGCGTTGGGCCATTCCACCAGACAAGAGGGCTGTAATGGCCATCGTGAAACTAGCCCATCCAGCCTCTGCTACATTGCCAACCAGTTTGGTGTGACTGCCTGCACGGTGAGGCAGGCAACTCGTGAGGTATGCCAGCTGCTTAGGGACATTGCTTCTAACAAAGTTGTCCTCCTGGTGAATCCACAGCAAGTGATGGGTGGCTTTAATGAGAAGGAGTTCCCAAACTGTGCAGGGGCTTTAGACAGCACTCACATCCCAATGCTGTTCCCTGCAAGGAGTAGGAGTCTTTACGCTAACAGGAAAGGATTTGCCTCCATGATCCAGCAAGCCATGGTGGGCCACCGGGGCTGGATCACAAACATTTTTACAGGGTGGGCCAGCAGCACGCATGATGCACGGGTGTCCCAAAACTCCCCTCTGGCTGACATCAGGGAGAAAGGACATGGCGCACCCAGCATGGAGGAGAGTGATCCGTGGTGCTACCATTCCCTCATCATACTAGCGGATGCTGCCTCCCCGTAAAGCCCTGGCTCATGAAGCCTTATGGAGGGAACGTCACAGACTCGCAGAAGCTGGTTTTTAACTACAGCCTCAGCAGTGCAGGGTGGTGGTGGACTGTGCATTTGGACGACTGAAAGGACAATGGAGGGGGCTTACGTGCTGGCTTGACATGGATGAAGAAAATCTAATGTCCTTTATTGTGGCAGCCTGCATGCTGCACAATATCTGCGCAAGCTGAGAAGAGGTTTTAAGGACTTGTGGGAATAAGAAGCGTGATGGGCAGTGGAAAGACAACAGAGACGTGGGGCAGCAGCACAGGGACTGAGGCGATATCCTGAAGGAGAGGGTGGTTGGGCGGCCCTAGTGTGAGATTGTCTTGCACGATACATTGCTGAGAACAACTGCTAGGGAGTGCTTTGTTCCAAACTAAATTCTTTTTTCTTTTACACTTTAAAAACCCTGTGTCTGTCTACAGTGGTTTGTGGGAGGGGGGCATTACACACCGTCACCCACATCTGAATGAGCCCTTTCCTCTCGGTGGGTTGCGCGGGGGGCGGGGGGTGGGACCAAGCTTAACAGTTAGCCCTGTTTGAAAAAAAAAATTCCCAAAACTTTTATAAAAAAATTCACAACAATTGATAACAAACCTCCAAAAGCCACAGTACTTGGGCAGCGAACTGGAGGGTTCCAATTGGAAACTGGCTTTGGGGAGCATTATGCACCGTCACCCACATCTGAATGAGCCCCCGCCCCGTTTCTCTTTGTGGGCTAGGCAGGGGCGGGGGGAGAACCAAGCTGAAAAGGAAGCCACGTTTTGAAAAAAAAATCGAAAAACATTTATAAAAAATATTCACAACAATTCACAACACACCTCCAAAAAGCCGTTACGTGCACTACACAAGCAGATTAATGGTGCACCTGGTCCGGGAACTGGAGGCTTTCCCATTGGCAACTGTAAAGAATATCAATGAGGTTGGGAATGCTGGGAAATGTAGTCCAAAAAAGAATAGAAAAAAAGACAGAAGACCTCCAATCGCCTATCAATGGGCGGCAACAAACACCCACCCACCCGATACGATACAAACACCCACCCACCCAATATGAGAGGTAGTTATTAAGCCACTATATTAATGAAAACGTTCATGCTGGAATGGGAATGGAAAGGAATGAACAGGAGGGAAGGATTCACCAGCATGGCTTGTCTTTTGGGACTGGGACGGGGTTCTTGCGAACGGGTACTGATGGAGAGAGAGATGAGACTGAACGAGCAGAGGTGGGTGCGAGTGACGAGGATTTTGGGGTGACCATGACCAGGGGAGACTCCCAGACAGTCAGGACTGCCCAATGAGAGCCTGTGGACAGGGGAGCCAGGGCGGCTCACATGTGCCCCCTGCTCCAATGCATTGGGAAAGACACTCTAGCAGGTAAATTGGTATTTGACTCCCTGTGCTGACATCTGCAGGGAATGACACACAGGGGCTTAACTCACTCGAAAGCACTGTTTGTGCAAACAGAAAGGCCGTGTCATGCAAACAGAACTGCACCGCACCAATAAAAGGCTGCATTTAAATTGTGTGATGATCTCCATTAAATCCTGCGTCCTGTACACACGCCCTATGTTTACACAAAAGTTATCGTCATATGGGGGTGGGTGAGGATGAGACGGTCCTCAGCAAAGCCAGCCACCTCAGGTGAAGAGCAGCTGCAATCCCAGGGCTGGCTTTTAGCAGAGGCAATCTCCTACTGGCACTTGGAGTGATTTCACGGACCCTTTTCACCCTGCTTTGATTGCTCTAAAAGGGCGCGAACCCCACCCTGGGCCTCCTCTGTTTTCCTTTTCCATTCTTTTATCTCCTGTATGGCTGCAAGTGGCTCTTTCTGCTTGCTCCCTCCTTTCCTTCTCCTCCTGACAAGAACTAAGCAAGTTTAAATTGTGGGTGGTAACAACTTGTGCACATCCAATTCTGTACCTCCTTTGCCAAGGCTGCAGTCTTAGATTTCTCCTCCTCTATTAAGGAAACAGCTTTAAGCCTTTCTTCCTCTATTAAGGCAGGAAACCTACGTTTTTCCTCCTCTGTTAAGGTGGCAGACTGAACCCTTTCTTCCAATACAATCCCTTGTAAGTCTTGGATCTCCTTATGTAAGGCTTGGTTCACCTGCAATAGACCCTGGATGAGTGCCACCGCTTCCTCCTTCCTCAACAGTTTTGTTTTAACTGTCATGGCTAACAACTCCAAGAGTTGCAAAGGTTTACCCATGCATCAGGACCAGCAAATTTCAATGTTGGTCAAGGGTCCTTCTTATCAATTTTCAGCTCCTTCACAAATGCTGCAGGGCTACAGGCATCAACTGTGTAAGAGCGGCAACAGAATCAGGCATAAAGCTTACTTTTATCAACTTGCCCAGACCTAACCTGATCAAGAATGAACTCTCTCTAGCACACTAGTGTGGATAACAAAGAGGGAAGCCAGGATCCTAGGTTGCCACCCTTGTCCCCTGAACCATAGAGGTTACCTTTGCCCATTGGCTGTAGTCCCTAACTTGGTACCATCAATCTGTCTCTGGCTCCTGCCTGCCTTGCCAATTGGTGCTACTAATTTTTATTTTACCAGATGCTCCAAAGGACTGACATGTCCCCTTGTCCAATTTGTTATCAAGTGAACTTTTAATAGTAATACCTAACATTTATTACAGGTCTCCTCCCCATAATACGACCTGGCAAGTGGTTCCTTAGGTGTTACAACAGTGACTTTTTGTGGTAGCAGTCCCAGATCCTCCACTGGGTGTGTGGGAGCCCCCATTCTTCAAACAAGAAGTCCAAGTTTGCTCCTGTCTCCCCAGTATGGCAGCACAGACACACGTGTTCCTTTGTTTGGCCCTCGCTGTTGTAATTTTCCTCATCCCAAATTGTCTAATCCTTTGGCCCTGTGCCAGGCATCCCCTATGTGGTGCATCAATCCTGTGGCACTATGCCAGCCACGTTCCTATAGGGAAGCTCTTGTCCCTTGCTCCCTAGTGCACAATCAGCACTTGCATCTCCCAGGGCCACAGCACGCACTTGTTTCAGTTCTGGTACTTAGTTCTGGGTGTGGCAGGCCAGTAGGGGGAGCTCCTGTGTTGAGCCTCCCACCTCACTACGCCCGTCCACTTTCCGGACTCCACGTGTCTCTCCAGGGGCACCTAAGCCCTGGCAGACCCCGCTTTCGAACCCCACCGCAGGGTCTGGGGGTAACGTGCTGCCACCACCCCGAGAGGGGACCTTCTAGGTTCTGTGTCCTCGGGGAAACACAGGGCTATTAGTCCTATGGGTACTCGACCCAATACAAGCACTTGGGGCTCCTCCCCAAGTCGGGGGCCAAAAAGGATAGTCTCCTGTCACAGAGCACTGAGGCGCCCTGCTCCTAAAGAGGAGAAACTACTAGGGAAGGGACCCTAGCAGTGAGTGAATAAGGAGCCCAGCTGTGGGTTGCAGGTCAGCTGACCAGAGGGGGCAGGGCCTGGCTCCCTAGGGGCTGGGGCCAGAGGCAGTTCCCTGCCAGCTGCCAAAGAGGAAGGAGCTCTCTCATAGAAGGGATGGAGTATTTCCTGGTAGGCTTGAGCGTTGTTATGGCCGGGTGGCTTCTGTTTAAGTTATAGCCAATTGGCTTGTATTTTGTGTTGCTGTTTATCACCGGTGGTTTGGGTGAGGCTTTTAGGGGTTGGAGGAGGCCTTAATGGGGACTCGCTGTAGAGTGGGGACCCCAGCGCCAGTGAGGGCGCAGTATTCGGTGTGCATACACCCCAGCCCCAGAGAGGGGCGGTTGACAGGCCCCAGAGAAGGGGGCATTGTGGAGAAGCCCCAGTGCGGGCATGGTGAGCCCCAGAGAAGGGGGTAGCAGTGCGGTGAACCCTGAGGAAGGGGGTAGCATTGCGGTGAACCCAGGAGAAGGGGGCGGCGTTATAGAGGAGCCCGAGAGAGGGGCGGCGTTACAGAGGAGCCCCAGTAGAGAGGGCGGCACTACAGAGAAGGCCCTGCGAGAGGGCAGCTTGGTAGAAGAGCCCCGGAGGAGGGCAGCGTTACAGAAAAGAACACCAGAGAGAGGGACAGAATAACGTCCAGTACATCTGCGAGGTTGGGGCGTGGTATTGGGGTGTTAGGAGCCACGCATAGCCCCTAAGGCTAGGGTGCCCCGGAAGCATCCATTTGTAGAGCAGGACCCCCAAGGGGTCCGGGAGTCCACAGGGCAGAGACTACAGCAAGACGTGACCAAGGGGGGCAGAAAAGGCAGCCTCTCTAACATATTTAAACATCAAAGACGTGGTGGGAGAGAAACTGAGAGTGCCCTTGGGCCAACTTGGGGCCTTAAGGAGATCATGGCCCTCCTATAGGACCCTGCCTATGACATCTCCCTTAGTCCGCAGACCTAAGGGGCCTCCTAGGCACAATTAAACCCACCCCTCAATAAGTCTCCTACAGCAGTCACAAAGGAGAACTTTATTGGGTTAGAATAGGGTAAGAGGTACAGCACTATCAAGGGATTACCACCGAGCAAAACAGTCTGGCTGAGGTCGCCGTTTGATACGCAAACGCATCGCTGGGAGCTGACTAACTCTCTAGAAACACTTACGAGCATCATCCAGAAGATGGTAGAGATCTGGCTCGGAGATTTCCAGAGTAAGTGCGTTTCAGTTGGATCAGACTCTCTCCCTGTGTCCTGGTGTTTGGGCCATGCTGGTAAAATGGCTTCTCTCCTCCTCCTTCTTGGACCAGGCCCTTATATCGCCTTTCTGACCTCAGCAGCCCAGTCCAATAGAAGCCAGCAGTGTTGGCAACTAGCCAACCAATTGAAGAAGCATCACTGGTTACCTGGGCAGAGGAGCAGAGGCTTTTTCCTCCCCCCACTCAGGTGCCCAGAGGGACCGCACCCTCGGCACCAGGCTTTTGTCACATAGGCAGGGAGGAAAATCCCCCCTCCCTTAGGAATTCGACCCCAGTGTCCCAAGCCAACAGGGATAGACCTCTGGAGAGAGACACAGATGGTGGCATTAGTGCCACACTGGGACTATGGCTAGAAGCCTTAGTATTACTCAGTTTGCCCACTTCACCCCCCGCCCCCCACCTTGATGTCCCAAAATATGGTGGCATCACAAAGACATTTGTTGACCTCTGCATGTAACTCAAGGCATGCAGGTTGCTGCCACATCTGAGCTGTGGATCTTCTCATGAGCAGGCCACCGTGCCTTGTGTGACTTTACGGAGAGTTTGGCAGGAGAGCCTTCATCTCTTCTTCCCTTGCTCTAGCTTCCAACCTGGCCAAGAGGTTTCACGTCTGGTAAATGAGCACACGCTGGATGGTGGGTAGTAGGATACCCAGAGCTAAGACCACCACAAGGGGGTATAAAGCCAAATTCAGGATGCGGGTTGCAATAGGTGACCAGCCTGACAGTTTTCACTTTTTCAGGGATTCACATTTTTTTGCCAATTGATCTTGACCAGACAGTAGTGCCTGGTCATGGCACAGTTTAAAATAATGCAGTAACTGCCCTGACACTTTCCAGTAAAAATCATCAAATCTAAAAACATATAAACAACTAATTTTTGCTAATAACACTAACATATTTTTGAAATGTCATTTTACACTCTAGATATTATTCTATACTCTATTTCATTCACAAAAAATGTACATTAAAAATGCTAAATCAATTAAACAACTAACAGGAAAACAAGTTGGAATCTTGTTCAGGATGGAGCTGTCAGAGATTTTGGGTGATGCCCTGATCAGAAGGACTTGGGCCTCCCGAGAGCAGCGCCGGAGAGTGAGTTGGGGAGACGCCTGTAGAAAAGGGGTTGGGGGGGGGGGGCAAGGGGGGGCATCCAAGAGTGGCACCGATGAGTGTGTCTTCTGTACACCACATTTTCCAGGCTCAATATCTGATGTGATCTCCCACATGCCCTCTTTAGGTTTTAACATGGGGCCCAAATGTCTGTCCATCTTAGCATAATATCTTCTCAGAGTGGCTGCAACCGGACAGTGTGTTTCAGAAATGGTGGCTAACAAGTTGCCCATCCAAGTGTCATTTTGAACATGAGCTTACAAAGAATCTGGACTGGCATCTCCCAGCCCCTGTTGCTCAGGAAGGCACAGAAGGTGTCCTGCCATAGCGTGATTAGCCAGGGGAGTCATGTGGCCCCCAGTGACCAGTAAGCAACTGGGGGAAGGGCAGAGTCCCCCTGCGGCCAATCTTACCTACTGGGAAGGGGGTCCCTCATGTCCAGTTATTCAGACCCGAGCACTGCGCTCCCACAGCAGGGGCACCAGTGCTCCTGCCTGCCCCCCATGCCGTTGCCCAAGAGGGAAGAGTGGCCTGTCAGGGGGTGCATCAGTGCTCTCACGGGGAATTGATGGGGGATCTGCAGGTACAAGGTCACCTAGGGGACAGTGGCCAGAAGTTGGTAGGATTCACTGACGGGAGAAAGGTGGGAAAGATAACTAGTAGGGCAAAAGTAGGCTAAATTCAACGAGCTCAGGAGATTAGTTAGAGTGTCACTGTGGGGTAATAACATCGGTGAGCTGGGAGTCCAAGAAGGGTGGGAGTTCCTCAAGCACCTGATCCTGCAGGCACAGAAGGGCACCATCCCAGTACATCTAAATGAAGGCAAAAGAGCCAAGATACTATGACTGTGCAAAGCTTTGGATCATGATTCAATTTGGAGGTGATTCGAACCGATTCAGAGGCCAAACCTCTGGATCAGAATTGAATCACTAGAAGCTTTAAACTTTCTAAATTGATTTAGAGACGTTTTAGAAAAGATTTTCTAATTTGGAGATTCAGAGGCCAGTCTTGCTGGGGAAACAGAAATTTAGAGGAGGGAGGAAATGCAGGGAGCGAGGAAGGGAAACAGTGGGGGAAGGATTGACATGTCTAGCTGGTCATTGAGCATGATTTCTCTCTGAGTGCCCTTCCAATCACAGTGTCTGGGGAAGGGACATAGAAACACCATAAAAGCCTCTGCACAAATATTCTGTCCCTTTACTGAGCTGTTTCTGCCTGAGCAACAGTGTCTCAAAGGCTCTGTGGCTACTGCCTTGCTTCCCAGTCAGTGGCCTGGTACTTTTTATTGTTAGAAAGGATTGGCTAGGATATAGCTTAGCTTAGTTTAGCTTAGCTTAGCTCAGAATCTCTCTACTTAATACTTATCCAATTCATTTCTTTCAGTTTATATTTGTTCTCTCTTTTTTTGCAGTACTTTTAAAAAAGAAACCTTAATGTTTTCCCTGGCAGCGTGATTCATCACTGTGCAGAGAAGCACACAGTCCACAAACACTCTCACACACACATAGAAGTCAGGTATTCATAGAACAGATTCAGAGTCAGATTATATATAGTTATTAATATTATTATAGTTAGTTTACATAGAGACTGAAGGCAACATAGAAGTCAGATGGAGATTCAGATTGAGACTAACACAGAACTTAGGGTCTTGAAGGAGATATGTCATTACTGCACAGAAGAAGAAGTAGTAAAGTATTAGGTGCACATTCACATTAACAGCACATCACAGAAGAAGACACGCTATATAGTTATTAATAATCAAAGCAGAGTCCAGTACATGCACGCAACACAGCACAAGGAAACACACAACACAGAAGGAGTGACACACAGACGCACAACTTTTGCAGCACAGGAAAGAATAATATGAA
Source organism: Alligator sinensis (assembly GCF_000455745.1). Lineage (NCBI taxonomy): Eukaryota > Metazoa > Chordata > Crocodylia > Alligatoridae > Alligator > Alligator sinensis. The sequence continues at coordinate 118,260 of NW_005843391.1, read as the reverse complement.
GCATATTGGAAAAGCAGGTGCCAGGTCTTCTGGCAGGGGAGGGAGGGCAGGTAGGTAAAGAGCTAGAGCTGAAAGTCCCCCTCGCCCCACTACGGCCCCAAACATAGACACATCCTCTTCCCAAGAAGCCATGAGGCTTCTGCTGCAGGTGGAAGCCAGGAGGTGGGAGCAGTGCCTGTACCTGACACCCCCGCCCCTGCACCACCTCTCCTAACTCCAGAAATTGGTGCCAGCAGCAGAATCACTGTCTCCTCCAATGTCATCTCCCACTGTGAGCCTCCCACTGCCAGAGGAGGAGCTGGAGCTGGAACCAGGGGCCCTGAACCCCATGGCTCAAGCAGTTCTGGGGACCGAGGGGGAATCAGAGTTTGTGCTCTACACCCCTCAACGTTCCCCTAGACCCAGGTCTCCTTCTCTGGAAAGCAGCACCTCAGAGGAGGTTGAGGTTGTGGAGGCTCAGGCAAGGGGCTCAGGTGAGGCAGCTCCTCCTGCTCTTGTGCCTCAGCCTGTTGAGGAACGGGATAAGGCAGCATCCCCACCCTCAACCCAGGAGCAGGTGAGTAGCATAGTGTGGGAGGATTTTGAAGTAGCAAATAATTCCAGGCTTTCTATCTATCAGCACTGCCGAAGGCAGATCAGCCGGGGTAAGGATGTGAAACACTTTGCCACCACGGTGATGCGGTTGCATCTCAGGAGGCAGCACCCCCTTGCCCTTCTTCCTGCTGTGCCTGGCACCAGTGCAAATTTGCCCAAAGGAAAGTCCCCCAATCACTCCAAAGCCCATGTCCCCCAAAGCAGAGGCAGGCCACCCTGGAACAGTGGGGGAAAGCTGGACAGAAAGTGGGGTGAGTTGCAAAGGCGAGTAAGATCATTCAGACCATTGGGGAGATTCCTGCTCTGGCTAGCCAGCCCTTCTCTCCAGTTGAGTGGCCAGGGTTCAGGCAGCTTGTGGCACTTGTGGTATCATCTTACCAAGTGCCCACATGCACCACGTTTAGCAGGATGGTGGTGCCCTCCTTGTATGAGGCATGCAGCATGTACTTGAGGGAGAATCTGTTCAAGGCAAGGCTTCAGGTAGCCTTGCAGTTCAGCTCTGACATCTGGAGCAGCCAGGGTTGCAATCACACCTACTTCTACATAACAGAGCACTGGTGCATTCAGTCAGGCCATCGGTGGGCTCTCCTCCAAGCCGAGGTGCTGCACAAGTCCCACACAGCAAGGGAGATCATGGTGGCCAGAAACCACATGGTGCAGGGTGACTCATTGAGCAGGCTGATCTCACCCATGGTTCATGGTCACTGACAATGGGGCCACTATGGTCAAGGCCATCCGTGATGTCAACTTTGTTGTCATCCACTGTGTGGCACACAGGCTGCACCTCATATTCAGGGATGCCTTGGAGGGGCACAGGGCTGTCAGTGATGGCACCACCACCACTACTGCTATAAACCATCTGATTGCAAAATGCAGGAAGGTGGCGGGCTACTTCCACTGCAGTATCAAGTGGGGCACAATGCTGTTGGAGAGACAGGCAGAGCTGAGCATCCTGCAGAATAAAATCATGCAGGATGTGGAGACTTGGTGGAAGTCCGCATACCTGATGCTCAAAAGGCTGGCGGAGCAACAGAAGACCATCCATGAGATGGCCTTGCTTGGGGATATCGGGATCAGTGGCCCCCAGAACAGAGCTGAGTGGGGTACCGTCTCCCAGATCTTGGTGGTCACAAGCCCTTCCTCAAGGCCACCAAGACCCTTAGTACTGGCAATGCCCTTCTCAACCAGGTGATCCCTGTAGTTAGAGAACTGGAGAACCAAATGGAGAAGTTCCAGGGGATCAATGTTCCTGGCTGGGGCAGGCCTCTGTCCCCAGCTGTGTAGCTACTCGTGATGCGACAAGAGGGTGTGGAAGAGGGGTATCTACTTTAGTAGCCAGGACTCCCAGCACCAGCACCAGTGCCACCACCAGCACCAGCCAGTCTTTTCCATGCCAGCCACTGCTAATGTGAGCCAAGGGCATGGCTTCAACCCTGCGGTCCAAAGGCACCAGACCCCAGCCTTGTGCAGGTAGCACCGAGGCTTTGATGGCACCTATCTCACCAAGGATATGGAGCCACTGGACTGTGACTCCTTGGCCTACCAAGCAAACTGAAGCCAGATGTGGCAGGATCTGTCCACGGTTGCCCAACAACACCTGTCCTGTCCGCTGACCAGTGTGTTGAGCTAGAAGGTGTTCAACATCGCTGGGGATGTTGTGACACCCCAGTGAACCGGCTTGGATCCTGCTTTGGTGGAACAGCTGATGCTCCTGAAGGTGAACCTCCCAGTGCTGGGGTTCCCCAAGCTCCACCTGCAGATGGACTCAGTGCCACCCTCCTCACTGCATCTGCACCCATCTCCTTTTTTTCATTTTTTTGAATAACCAGGTGATGCCCCACTCTCAACTGGAGGGGGCACTCACAGCCTCACCAGCCGGCAGGGGAAGAACATGTCCCTAATGAGCTAGCTTCCCTGCCAGGATGAACTTGGAGGTATGAGCTGGGGCTATGGGGAAGGAGGAAGCCCCAGGTCTTGGGCATGACCAGTAAAACTGCACCCTGCCAGGGTAGGGAGGCCTGGTGGGACTGCTGGTGGCATGGCAGACCCATACATGCCAGGACCAATGATCCCCTGGTGAAAGGAGGGTAGGAGGTGCCATAACCTCCAGCTAATGCATGCATGCATACAGTCCTGGCTGGGGAAATCCCAGACCTGTCATGTTTTTGACAGGCCTGGCAGTTGCTGGTTGCAGTGCAGTTGTGAAGCTCGTGGTGAGCTCAGCTTAGCTACCTGGGATGCCAGCTTTCGGGTTGAAAAATCCTTTGTCAGGCTGAAGAAGCACCTGCAGTCGGTGTGTCTCCTGGTCCCAGATGGAAGGAATAGTAAAGAAGCCATAGGCTGGCCTGGCATGCATTGCAGGCAAGAAAGCCACTCAGTGATAATGGAAATGGAGGCATCAGGGGCTGAGGGACAGACTGGGGTGGGGGAAAAGGGGGTATAGCATTGCATGTAAAAGTGCAGAGGTACCTGGGGTGTCAGACATCCGGCAGGTCACAGCATGCCAGACTCCACTGTGTATATTGAGTCCGTGAGTTCCTGTACCTAGCAGGCTGACGAAGTGAAGTTCATAGGCCCGGCTGTGAAAAGTGGTTCCATCCAGTACCAGGAGACATACCAACTGCAGGTACTTCCCTAGCCTGACAAAGGGTTTTTTTAACCTGAAAGCTTCCTAAGAAATATTTATTTAACTATTCCGTTCTTTCATAATAAACCTATAAACATAAAAATGCAAGATAAGCCATCACACACCATGAATAACATATATCCAACACAACATCTTTACTTCTTGCTTTCAATTCCTTTATAAAAAGAAAGGCTCTGTGTCCCAGGGACAGAGAGAGGAGGGACTGGGAAGCCCCACCCATGAAATGTCTCATGGAGAAAAACATGAAAATAAAGAAAGGAATATAAAATAAACACTTACCTGCAGAAGGAGCGACTCCAGAAGGGCGAGGAGAAGAGCCCACGCAGTTTTCAAGCCACACCTTTATGCTTTTAAAGCCAGCAGGTGATACCATGGGGATGCAGCAGCTGGTGAGGATAAAAGCGGCCACCAGTAGAATGGTGGGAAGAGCTTGTGAGGAGGTGGAGGGTCTCCACGCTGGCAACAGATGGAGCCAGGGTGAACAACGATCGCCTGGACAATGGGTGGGAGCAGAATCTGCAGGGACTCCTGCCATTCAGGGTGCCGAGATTGAGCCGTCATTTACAGTGGTGGACCAGACCGAGGTTGTAGGAGGCCTCACTGGGGCACGGTGCCACGTTGTACAGAGGCCTGAGTGCCAGGAAGGGTGCACCTGATCACAAATACACACACACATAGGGTCGCACAGTGAGGGCGCACTTAACAGACATCCAATTACTTAAGAGGAAAGAAGAGCCAAATGTTCATTTTGACTAATTTTGATGCTGCTGGTGCTGAGACAGCTAAGTTTCATAGATTCATAGATTCATAGATGTTAGGGCCGGAAGGGACCTCAATAGATCATCGAGTCCGACCCCCTGCATAGGCAGGAAAG
>NW_005843391.1:110596-113320 GCF_000455745.1 Alligator sinensis | reverse complement strand
GTCGAAACCGACCCATCCACCACGACTCTCTGGGTGCGACCCTCTAGCCAATTCGCCACCCACCGGACTGTGTAGTCATCCAAGTCACAGCCTCTTAACTTGTTCACCAGTATGGGGTGGGATACCGTATCGAAGGCCTTCCTGAAGTCTAAGTAAATGACGTCAACCCCTACTCCAGCGTCCAAGTGTTTCGTAACCTGGTTACAAAAAGAGACTAGATTAGTCAGGCATGATCTACCTGCCACGAACCCGTGCTGGTTTCCCCTCAGCATAATTTGTCCTGCCGGGCTCTCGCAAATGTGAGCCTTGATAATTTTTTCAAAGATTTTGCCTAGGATGGAGGTGAGACTGACCGGCCTATAGTTGCCCGGGTCCTCCTTCCTCCCCTTCTTGAAAATGGGGACCACGTTGGCCCTTTTCCAGTCCTCCGGGACTTGGCCCGTGCGCCACGAGCGTTCAAATATTCCTGCCAGCGGCTGTGCAATGATGTCGGCCAGTGCCTTCAGTACGTCAGCCAGTGCCTTCAGCTTTCAGCTGAGCCTGCAGGCGGGCAATCTCTTGCTGGCCCTCGGAGTGATCTCACAGACCCTTTACACCCTGCTTTGATTTCTCTTAAAGGGCCCAAACCCCACCCTGGGCCCCCTCTGTTTTCCTTTTCCATTCTTTTGTCTCCTGTATGGCTGCAAGTAGGTCTCTTTCTGCTCCCTTCCTCCTTTCCTTCTCCTCCTGACAGGAACTAAGCAAGCTTAAATTCTGTGTGGTAACAACTTGTGCACATCCAATTCCCTCTTCTTTACCAAGGCTGCAGATGTGGATTTCTCCTCCTCTTTTAAGGCAACCGATTTAACCCTTTCCTCCTCTATTAAGGCAGCAGACCTAATTTTTTCCTATTCTGTGAAGGTGGCAGACTTAACCCTATGTTCCTCTACAATCCCTTGTAAGACTTGGATCTCCTTATGTAAGGCTTGGTTCACCTGCAAGAGACCCTAAATGAGTGCCACGTTTTTCTCTTTCTTAGACACTTTTGGTTTAACTGCCGTGGCTCACAACTCCAAGAGTTGCAAAAGTTTACCCATGCATCAGGACCAGCAAATTCTAATGTTTGTCAAGTGTCACAAATGCTGCAGGGCTACAGGCATCAGCTGTGTAAGAGCGGCAACAGAATCAGGCATAATACTTACTTTTATCAACTTGCCCAGACCTAACCCGATCAAGAACAAGCTTTCTCTAGCACCCTAGTACGGATAACAAAGAGGGAAACCAGGATCCAGGTTACTACCCTTGTCCTCCGACCCCTAGAGATTACCTTTGCCCATCAGCTGTAGTTCCTAGTTTGATACCATCAATCTCTGGATCCTGCCTGGCTTCCCATTGTTGCTACTAGGATTCCTTTCGCCAGTTCTTCCCAAGGACTGACACAGCCCCTCGTCTGACTTGGTATCAGATAAACTTTTAATAGTAATCATAGTTTCATAGTTTCATAGTTGGTTGGATCAGAAGGGACCTCAGGAGATCAAGTTCAACCCCCTGCCATGGCAGGAAAGAGTACTGGGGTCAAACGACCCCGGCCAGATGTTCATCCAGCCTTTTTTTAAAGACCCCCAGGGTAGGAGCCAGCACCACTTCTCTTGGCAGTTGGTTCCAGGTCCTAGCTGCCCTGACAGTGAAGTAGCACCTCCTAATGTCTAGCCTGAAACTACCCTCCACTAGCTTGTGTCTGTTGTTTCTTGAAACTCCCGGGAGTGCTCGGGGGAACAGGGACTCTCCCAAAGCCTGCTGGTCCCCTCTGACTAGTTTGTAGACCGCCACTAGATCCCCTCTCATCCCTCTTGTGGAGGCTGAACAGGTTCAGGTCCCTCCACCTCTCCTCGTAGGACCTGCCCTGCTGACCCCTGATCATGTGGGTGGCCTCCTCTGGACCCTCTCCATATTGGTCACATCCCTTCTGAAGTGCGGTGCCCAGAACTGGATGCAGTACTCCAGCTGTGGCCTGACCAATGTTGCATAGTGGGGAGGATCACCTCCTTGGATCTGCTCGAGATGCATCTGTGGATGCATGACAAGGTGTGGTTGGCCTTCCTGACCGCGTCCCCACTTTGTCATCCCATGATCATTGTTACATCAATAATGACTCCAAGATCCTTTTCTGTCTCAACACTGGCGAGAAGGGATTTCCCCAACCTGTAGGTGTGCCGCTGGTTCTTCCTCCCCAGGTGCATTACCCTTGTCAGTGTTGAACCCCATCCTGTTCTCATCGGCCCACCCCTGTAACCTGTCTAGATCCGCTTGCAGGCTGTTTCTTCCTACCAGCGTACCCACTTCACTCCTCATCTTAGTGTCATCTGTGAATTTGAACAGGGTGCTTTCCAACCCCTTGTCCAAGTCACTGATGAAGATGTTGAATAGAGCATGCCTGAGGACCGAGCCCTGGGGCACCCCACTGCCCACATCCCTCCAGGTCAAATAAGACCTGTCCACCACCACCCTCTGTGTGCGGCCCTCCAGCCAGTTAGTGACCCATCTGACCATGTAGGCATCAGCACCACTGTCTCGTAGTTTCTTACTGAGAATGGGGTGCGAGACCGTGTCGAAGGCCTTCCTGAAGTCCAGAAAGACTATATCCACTGTGACACCTGCATCCAAGGACTTGGTGACCTGGTCATAGAAGGCCACCAGGTTGGTTTGACAAGACCTGCCCCTAATGAACCCATGCTGGTTGCCCCT
>NW_005843391.1:104684-110337 GCF_000455745.1 Alligator sinensis | reverse complement strand
GGGGTCAAACGACCCCGGCCAGATGTTCATCCAGCCTTTTTTTAAAGACCCCCAGGGTAGGAGCCAGCACCACTTCTCTTGGCAGTTGGTTCCAGGTCCTAGCTGCCCTGACAGTGAAGTAGCACCTCCTAATGTCTAGCCTGAAACTACCCTCCACTAGCTTGTGTCTGTTGTTTCTTGAAACTCCCGGGAGTGCTCGGGGGAACAGGGACTCTCCCAAAGCCTGCTGGTCCCCTCTGACTAGTTTGTAGACCGCCACTAGATCCCCTCTCATCCCTCTTGTGGAGGCTGAACAGGTTCAGGTCCCTCCACCTCTCCTCGTAGGACCTGCCCTGCTGACCCCTGATCATGTGGGTGGCCTCCTCTGGACCCTCTCCATATTGGTCACATCCCTTCTGAAGTGCGGTGCCCAGAACTGGATGCAGTACTCCAGCTGTGGCCTGACCAATGTTGCATAGTGGGGAGGATCACCTCCTTGGATCTGCTCGAGATGCATCTGTGGATGCATGACAAGGTGTGGTTGGCCTTCCTGACCGCGTCCCCACTTTGTCATCCCATGATCATTGTTACATCAATAATGACTCCAAGATCCTTTTCTGTCTCAACACTGGCGAGAAGGGATTTCCCCAACCTGTAGGTGTGCCGCTGGTTCTTCCTCCCCAGGTGCATTACCCTTGTCAGTGTTGAACCCCATCCTGTTCTCATCGGCCCACCCCTGTAACCTGTCTAGATCCGCTTGCAGGCTGTTTCTTCCTACCAGCGTACCCACTTCACTCCTCATCTTAGTGTCATCTGTGAATTTGAACAGGGTGCTTTCCAACCCCTTGTCCAAGTCACTGATGAAGATGTTGAATAGAGCATGCCTGAGGACCGAGCCCTGGGGCACCCCACTGCCCACATCCCTCCAGGTCAAATAAGACCTGTCCACCACCACCCTCTGTGTGCGGCCCTCCAGCCAGTTAGTGACCCATCTGACCATGTAGGCATCAGCACCACTGTCTCGTAGTTTCTTACTGAGAATGGGGTGCGAGACCGTGTCGAAGGCCTTCCTGAAGTCCAGAAAGACTATATCCACTGTGACACCTGCATCCAAGGACTTGGTGACCTGGTCATAGAAGGCCACCAGGTTGGTTTGACAAGACCTGCCCCTAATGAACCCATGCTGGTTGCCCCTAATCATAACCTCCCCTGCTGGCCCCTCATGGACATGTGCCAGGATAATTCTTTCGAAAAGCTTCCCCAGGACTGAGGTAAGACTCACGAGCCTATAGTTTCCTGGGTCCTCCTTCCTCCCTTTTTTGAAGATGGGGGACCACATTGGCCCTTTTCCAGTCCTCTGGCACATCGCCCAAGTGCCATGAGTGCTCGTAGAGCTGTGCCAGAGGTCCCGCAATGACCCCTGCTAGTTCCTTCAGCACTCTAGGGTGGAGATCATCAGAACCTGTGGATTTAAATATATCTAGTCCCTCCAGAAGTTTCCTCAACCTCAAATTGTTCCTCAAATTGTCCCTCAACCTCAAATTGTCCAATCCCTCAATTGTCCAATCCCTTAGTCCCTCAACCTCAAATAGTCCAATCGCATGGCTCTGTGCCAAGCATTCCTTATGTGGTGCACCAATCCCCTAGCACTTTGCCAGCCACATTGCTATAGGGAAGCTGTTGTCCCTTGCTCCCTAGGGCCCAATCACAGCACTCGCATCTCCCAGGGCCACAGCATGCACTCTCTTGAATCTGGTACTTAGTTCTAGGAAGGCCTGCACTATGGCTAAAAGCCCTAGCATAATTCAGTTTACCTGCTATACCAGGGATCTGCATGAGCAGAGCACATAAACAAACATGCTCTGGGCCAAGTGCACAAGTCTGCTGGGAGTTTGATGGGAGGGTTTGTGGAGGGGCCACCAGAAGTCATTTTCAGCCTTCATTTGCACCCCAGCAGAGATCACAGGACACCCTGTGCCTGTTGCACCCCTGGGCAGCCAACCTAACCCCACACAATGCCACGGATAGACCTCCAAGGTTGTATCTTGGGTTAGAGGGACTAGGGACCAGCCTCCCCCACCCCTCCAGAGATGGACCCGGGAATCCAGGGAGTCCCCCCAGACCTTGGGAAGCCAGGGGATCCCCTTGTAGGCAATTACTTGTGCCTCTCTACTAGGCCAGAGGAACAGCAACAGCTATGGGTGAGGACATAGGCAAAATGTAGGGGGTACAATGTGGAGGGCACAACACCCCCTGACAGGGCTGCGGCTGCTGCTGGCAGCAGCATCTGCAGGGACTCGCCAGCTGTACCCCCACCACTGCCGGCGGCATCTGTGGGTAACCCCCCAGACTCAGGAGGCACCAGTCGCCCATGGGTGAGGACCACATGGTGGTAATTATACTCACCTGGTCTCTTAGTCAAAAAAACACATAAGGAGCCAAAAGAATAGGGCCCACCATACAACATGGTATTGACTACATGTCATACCCCTAGGCTCCCTGATCTGGATGGACCAACCGCAATTGGTACTTCAGAGGTATTTACACAGATGGACCCTATGGTCCCAGCCCCCACAAAGATGTAACCCTTGTCTTCAGGCTGTGGAGGCTGCCTGGCATGTCTGCTGGAGGCTGGGATCTGGGGTTGGAGCACTCCCACTTGTGGGATGTGCTTGCTGATGGAGACTCAATGCCCCTACAGAGCAGAGCCAGGGCACTAACTGAGGTTTAACTGTATGCAATTTAATAAGAGATAAAAAAGTTAAAGTATATCATATATACAGAGAACATAGGAACTATAGGCAGTATATGTACAAATCTGTGCAAATACTCTATATACACATTTGAGGATTCAAGCAGTCAGAAAAGGTAGTCACAGTAAATGTTAGACAGTCTTTCACTCTAATAAGGCTCAGAGTTTACAATGCTTGGGGAATAGAGATCGGGGGGGTACGGTAGGAAAAGTAATAAGCTATAATACAAGTGTATCAATGCCCCAGGAAAATGGGGCGGGGGGCAGCTGAGAGGAGGGAAGTGGGGATTCCCAGATACCCCAGCTGCCCCTTTAAGCAACTTAAGTACCCAGGTGCCAGGGGAAAACAACCCACCTGCCCTGTGGAAATCCCTTCCTGGGAAACTCACAACTCCTTCAGGGATTGATGACTATCTCCTGGGTGAGCCATTTCCTTCTTCTCCCAAGGGCCCTCAGCTGCTTCAGGGATCTCCCAAGGGTCGGCCTGCTCTCAGCCCTGTCCTGTGCCTCATGCACTGTATGTGTCTCTTGCCCCTCCGTATAATATCCTGTATATTGTGTGCCTGGCCTCCTGCCAGGGTGGAAGACATGAGCTGCCATGTAAAGTTCCAGGGTCTCAGTCCACTCCCAGACCCTCCATGCACCAACCTTTGCAATGCTTACCCTGCCTCATGGTGCAGGGTTGGGGACCTGAGCCTCATTGTGCTGCTCCAGGGTCTTGGTCTGCCCTGGGACCCTCCTTGCACTGACTGTGCACTGGAAACATTGAGCTCCTAAATGCTTACTTCACATCCATGTTCCTGAAATCAGATGGGATCTGTTCACCTGTTCAGGGACCCAGGGAATATGGAGAAGACAAGAGCCCACCTGAAATCACCCGAACAGGTGAGGGTACTCTTAGAACATTTGGATGTGTTCAAGTCTGCTGGGCCAGATGACCTGCATCCAAGAGCCCTGAGAGAATGGGCTGACCTCATAGTGGTGCCTCTGGCAAAGTTGTTGGAAGAGTCGTGGAACTCAGGAGTGGCCCTGAACCACTGGAAGAGGGCTAATGTGGTACCCATATGTAAGAAAGGGAAGAGGGACGCCCCTACAAACCAGAGACTGGTCAGTCTGACCTCAGGCCTGGGGAAAATCTTTGAAAAACTGGTTAAGGAGCCCATCAACCACAAGCTTGTAACTGGTGGAATATTAAGAGGCAGCCAGCATGGCTTTGTCCAGGGTAAGTAGGGGCTGTATGATCAGGGGCCTGGAGGATGGGCCCTATGAGGACAGCCCCCGGGAACTGGGTTTGTTCAGTCTCAGCAAGAGAAGATTGAGAGGTGACTTGAATGCCACCTACAAGTATATCAAGGGTGAACACTAAGATCTAGGGGAGCAATGCTTCAGGAAGGTGCCTCCAGGGAGGATGTATCAGAGAGGCACAAGCTAATTGAAGAAAGATTTAGGTTGGACGTGAGGAAAAACTTCTTACTTGCTAGGGTATCTAGAATCTGGAAAATGCTCCCAGCAGACCTGGTGCAGTCACCATCCATGAAGGTGTTCAAGAGGAGGCTAAACAAGTACCTCATTATGCTCATTTGAGCCCCATGACAGGGGACCGGGACTAGATGATCTTACAGGTCCCTTCCAGTCCTTTTATTCTATGATTCTGTGATCTTCCAGGTCATTGATAAAGACATTCAAGGATACTGGCCCCAGAAATGACCCCTGGGGCTCTCCTCATAAGATCGGCTGCCATGGAGCCAGTGACTACTACCTTCTAAGCCTGATGCTCCAGCCAGTTTTCTATCCGCCTTCCAGACCGTTCATCCAGCATGTACTTCCTCAGTTTGCCTGTGAGAAACCTTGCTAAAATGAAGGTATACCACATCCACTGGTCTCCCTGCATCCACAGAGCCAGTCACCTTGTCATAGAAGGCAATCAGGTTGGTCAGGCATGACTTTGCCCTTGGTGAATCCATGCTGACTGTTCCTAATCACCCTTTTCTCCTCCAAGAGCTTAGAAATGGATTCCTTTAGAGGAGCTGAGCCACCTGTAGGAAATCAGAAATGGGATTTTCTCCCCTGCATTCGTATTTAGCTGCGCCAGGCAGGAGCCAGGCTCCTGAGTGGCACGAACAGGCCCCGCAAACAGGTGTGCTCTTCAAGGGCGTGCCAGAATTTGCTTGGGAGTTTACAGAGAAGAGGAGGCAGAAGGGGCCTGAGACTCCATGAATCAGGTGCCCCTGACAGAGACTTCACGTAAGTGAATGAGGAGGGCTGCTACTATGAGAGTGGGACACGGAGTGCAGCCGGGGACCCTGCCTCAGTATTGCCTCCTTTTTGAGGCTCCTGTGTGGCTTGCACCGAGATCGGGCCTTTGGATGGGTCAGTGGCATCCTGGCTCCTTGCCTGTGGGGCTGCCTGGTGGGGGCTCCAGGGCCCAGGGATGGCAGAGGAACCAGGAGTCCCTCACTGGTCCCATGTGTGCCCAGCTTGAGGCTCTGCACTGCCAGGTGAGGGAACTCCAGGCAGAGGTCAGCAGGCTGTGGGTGATCAGGGTGGTTGAGGAAGAGATTGACGGGTACTTCCATTCTCTGCAGGACTGCACCTGTGGCAGCATGGCAATACAGGAGAGTCCTGATGCAGAAGGATGCAAGACAGTCACCTCCAGATCTAGACATTGCAGAACTAGACATTGCACCGCTGCATCGACTCCCCCACTGCAGCTGGGGAACAGGTATGAGGCCCTGGCATCACTGGGAGAGACTGCAGCAACAGAGGCTACATCCACAGCTACCATCAGGCAGGGAGAGGAACAACCAGGCAGCCAGAGGAGAAGACGTTGGGTCATCGTGGTGGGCGACTCGCTCCTGAGAGGTGTCGTGAATCAGAGCAGCCGCTGGCAGGCGGCCGCCCCCCACACCCGGGGGGGTTGGT
>NW_005843391.1:97125-104373 GCF_000455745.1 Alligator sinensis | reverse complement strand
AGGGATACCCAATGGTGAACCGTTATATGGAATCTTTAATTTTTGGCAGGTGGCAGCTCTTTGTCTCCTCAAGTTACAAGGTAGTGGGTTAGGTTTCTCTACCTGTTACGTGTGTGCTACGTGTGAGGAGCTTACGCTTATTTTTGGACCAATTATATATAGTTTCCCCTAGCATTTTATTTCAGCTGACCAATTATCTGTAGTACACCACCAGCGTTTTGTTTCAAGGAATTTCTTGGCAGGGAAGTTTTTTAACCCTTAATATTCAAATGAAGATGATTTGAATGGTATCTCTTGCTCAGTGGCATGGGCACAAGTTAATTGGGTTGTGACAAGAGGAATGGAGGGAGCCATCTACCACCCGCATCCCACAGTATGGGAGGTATGCTGCCTGCCCAGAGCTTGGATTCAGGATGTCACAGCTTGGCTTCCAGACCTAGTCACGCCCAACAGCTACTACCCCATGGTCCTCATCCATGTGGGAATGAATGATGCAGCCCAGAGTAGTCGGGGTTGGGTCACAGTTTCATAGTTGATAGGGTAGAGTGGGAAGGGGCCTCAGCAGATCATCAAGTCTGACCCCATGCCATGGACTGGAAAGAATGCAGGAGTCAAACTGTGATTATCCAGTGTCCTTTTGAAGACCCCCAGGATAGGAGCAAGCGCCACTTTCCTTGGACGTTGGTTCCAGATCCTAGCTGACCTGATTGACTACATGGCTCTGGGAGCCAGGCTTAGAGGATCATAGGCACAAGTGGTCTTTTCATCTATCCTCCTCATCAGCAGTTGTAGGCAGCACCACAGCAGCTGCATTGGCAAGTTCAACTCACAACTTCGGAGTTGGTGCCACCATGCGGGGTTCGGCTTCCTAGACCATGATCTCTACTTCCAGGATAGGGCCTTGCTGGGATGTGACACTCTACATCTATTTCCAAAAAGAAAGAGTCTGCTCTCTTATAGTTTGGCAGACCTCCTCTGTAGAGCCTTAAACTAGCTGCATCGCAGGACGGAGATGTTGAAGACAGGGTGAAACCAGGAATGACAGGCAAAGAATTGCACACTGGAATAGACCAGGTAAGCACCATGGGGTCCATGAAGCATCAGGATAGGGGAGTACTAAGGGCATTTATTGTGGGGCTTACGTGTCTCCTTACTAATGCTCAGAGTATGAGGAATAAGCAGGAGGAACTGGCACTCCTGCTTGCAGACAAAAGTTGTTCCTGGTTGGGCTAGCAGAAAGCTGGTGGGACCCACCTATAATCGGGCAGTGGGAATTGAGGGCTACAAGCTATACAGGCAGGAAAGATTGGGGCAAAAAGGAGGGGCATTGCTGTATACGTTAAAGATCCTTATACATCTTCTGTAATAAAGTAGGGGACAAAAGGGCAGATTGAAGTCCTGTGGATCAGATCACAAGGGGTTGGGGTGAAAGCTACTTGGTAGTGAGCGTCTATTACAGACCCCAACAACAGGGGGATGAGTTAGATGTAGTATTCTCCAGACAGCTCTCAAAGGCAGTGTGCTCAAAGGACTTGGTTGTCATGGGTGACCTAAATTACCCGGATATCTGCTGGGAGGAGCAGTCAGCCGGGTCTGCCCATTCACGTCGGTTCCTAACCTGCATGCAGGACCAGCACCTAGGACAGGAGGTATGCAGGCCCAGCAGGGGAAATGCCTTATTTGTCGTGGTGGTTTAGGTTGTAGCCGTGTTGGTCTAAGGACAGAGGCAGACAAGGTTCCTTGGGTGAATTTGATATCTTTTATTAGACCAACCCAAATAGTTGGAGAATAGTTATTAAGCAAGCTTTCGGGTTCAAAAACCCTTCGTCAGGCTCAGGAAGCTGCAGCCGTTGGTGTGCGCTCTTCCTGGATGGGATGAAAAGTGAAGAAGCCAGGGGCTGGGCTGGGCTGGGGAGTCAGTTGCCAGGCAGATTATAATGTATCAAAAATCCAATGTCTATGTTTAGTCCCTGATCTCTAGTATCCAGCAGGTTGATGAGATGGAGCTCGTAGGCTCGTCTCTGGGAAGTGTTGTGTAAGTTTCCCTTGAGGATCAGGACTGAGAGGTTGGAGAGAGAGCGGCCCTCCTGTGAGAAATGTGCCCCCACCGGTAATTGGGTATTTCTGTCTTTGATGGATTTCTGGTGTGCGTTCATTCTGGTGCACAGTTGTTGTTTGGTCTCTCCTACGTATTTTCCATCGGGGCATTTGGTGCATTGGATGAGGAGTATCACATTCCTGGAGGTGCAGCTGTAAGATGCAGGGATGCTGATGGCTCTGTTGTGGGGTGTAGTAATAGTGGGGGTGGTGGAGATGTGTTGGCAGGTTTTGCATTTCTTGTCATGGTGCTTGCCACAGGGGAGGACTTGGTGGGGGATCTGCAGATACAAGTTCACGTAGGGGAGAGTGACCACCAGTTGATAGGATTCACTATCCCACAAAACATGGGAAAGGTAACTAGTAGGGAAGAAGTACTAGACTCCCAGAAGGCCAACTTCAATGAGCAGTGGCACTGAGGGGTAATAACATCAGAGAGTTGGGAGTCCAGGAAGGGTGGGAGTTCCTCAAGGGACTGATCCTGCAGGCACAGAGGGGCACCATCCCAGTACACATAAATGGAGGCAAAAGAGCCAAGAAACTAGGGCTGATTGCGATTCAATTTGGAGATGATTCCGACTGATTTGGTGATTTGGAGAGTCAGAGGGCAGTCTTTCTGGGGAAACAGAAACTTAAAAGACAATGGGGAAGCAGAGGGGAGAGGGGGAGCAGGGGGGGAAGGACTGACATGTCTAGCTGGCCAGCGAGCATGATTTCTCGCTGAGTGCCCGTCCAATCATAGTGTCTGGGGGAGGGACATGGAAACAGCATCAAAGCCTCTGTCTGTAGGCTTCTCTGTCCCTTTGCTGAGCTGTTTCTGCCTGAGCAAGAGCGTCTGAAAGGCACTGCAGCTCCCGGCTTCCTTCCTAGTCAGTGGCCTGCTACTTTTTGCTGTTAGAAAGGATTGGATAGGATATAGTTTAGCTTAGTTTAGTTTAGCTTAGCTTAGCATCTCTCTACTGAATACTTATCCAATTCATTTCTTTCAGTTTATATTTGTTTCCTCTGTTTTCCCTCCTGTCACAGCACCTGGTGCAGGGTCTTAATCTCAAGCCCTGAGACATCAGCCAGACCCAGTGGTACTCTTGTGTCATAATGATAGGTCCAGTGCCGCATGAACTGGAACAGATTAGGCCAAAATTGCTCCCCGTGCCTGGATGCAGCTCTTGTCAGCAATCAGAATCCAAGGTTAGGGTTGGGATTGCAGCTTTTAAGCCCCTTGCCAGCAGGCTGTGAAGAGCACCACCTGAAGCCCATGGAAATGTGACACTTTCTTAAGCATCTCAACTTCCCTTCACAAGAGTTTCCATGTCGGTTCCCTGCCTTTAGCTCTTTTGTTTTTCAATATACCACACAGTGCTCCTGGGAGGGTTGGCGCAAGGAACTTGGCTGGAGCTGGTCATGCTCACCGAGCCCCGAGGTCCATGGCGTCCAGCCTGCAAGAAAGAGAGCGGGAGAAGGGGCAGTAGTGTAAGAGGGAGGTTGCTGCCAGGGTGGAGCTGCTTGCCCTCCCTTTCCCAGGAATGAAGTTCAACCAGGTTTGATCCTGTGCCCCAGACAATCGGTGCTGGTGGGAGCAGTAGAAACTCTCTGTTCCTGGTGTATGGTCATTTGGGGTTAGGGTGGGAGTCTAGGTCCCTGATTACTTAAAGAATCTTTTGTCAGCGACTTTCAAGTTCTTGGCTCTCAGCCAGAGCCCCGTGAAGTCAACGAGAAAAAAAAATGCTCCGTGGGTTTATGGCACTGACTGAGAGCCAGCCAACACCTCATCCCTGATTGAGGGCACTTTGCTGTCTTTGGGCCTGTTGGAAATAAGATGCTCCCCTGGGCTCTGGCAGTTCACATTCTCTCTCTCGGACTCCAGGAACTTGACTTTTACTTTCTTGCTCCAGGCACAGTTCTGTAAACCTGATTTTGGCAAATCAAACTTGAGCTAGACTTCCACAAATACCCAATTGAAACTATGCAATATTGTAACTGTTTTATGTGTCTCTCTTGTATGGCTATTACTACTGGTATCATCATAAGTTCATATACCTGGCAATACATCACCTTTATGGTCAAGGTGTTTGCTATACTCTCTCTCTCAACCTGATTTAATCTTCCTTCCCATTAACCTCCCCATTTCCTCTGCAGCAAGGTATCCTTTTCCTAAGCCAAAGATCCCTGAAATGCCCCAAACTACAGTGGGGTCTGCTCATCAAGGGAGCTACTACTAGGACCATTGTGACAAGAGATTGGGATGTGCTGAGTTTTGAGGCTCATGAGGGTATCAGCTGAAAGTGCTGATCGAACCCAGCCTGCTCAGACATACTCTGCTAGCGTGTGTGTATGTGTGTCTACCTGCATTTATTATTGTCCTGATGAAATAAGGGATCAACTGAGTTCAAGGCACAGTGTGTCAGCCTATCAATGCTGCATAGTGCGGCCTGACTCAGATGTGCTCCGTTAACCTGTGTGCTTGTGTCTGACTGCATTGTGTTGCTTCTCTGATGAAGTGAGTTCAAGGCATATGAGGGTGTTAGCCTGTCAATGCTAAATAACCCAGCCTAGCTCAGGCGTGTCCTGTTAAGCTGTGTGTGTATGTGCGTATATGTGTTTGATTGATTTGGTGGTTGGAGGAGCCCAGCCCCATTGAACCTGAGTCCTGCAAGATAGCTCCATTGGGGGTGAGGCCTTGCAGAAGGGAGAGATACAGCTCCGTATAGAAACACAGGTGACACAAGCAGCATGTGGATAGAATTACACAGACCCCAGCAACGTATCCCTAATAAATGAGCACACACCAAAGTGATGGGCAAATCTGGTAACAGTCTTGCTCTCAGTCCACAACGCCATGATAGCAGAGTCTCCTCTGTAAATCAGCTTGAGGATGCACAATGTGGCTCATCTCACCTGTTGCCTGCCCTATTACTGCCAGGTTTGTAGCTCTTGGCTGAATTCTCTAGCCTCCAACCTCTTGCATGTACTCAGCCACCCATAGACCCCCGCCTTGCCCCACCCCTCGGCTTCACTAGCAGCCTTTGTTGGTGCAGAGTTGATGCTGAGAAAAGCTGATCAGGGCCTGTGTCCTGGGGCTGCAGCCGTGGATTTTCCCTTTTGTGGGCAATGAAGCAAGGAAGAGTCTGGTGCAGGAACAACGTGGGTCTGATAAGATTTGGCCTCATGAAGCAGTGTCACCCACAGGCTGGGGGATACCAGAGGACATGGCAAGACGTGGCAGTTTGGTGCAAGGCTACATCAGCAGCCTGCCCATCCACCAGCCCATTGGGAAACCAGCACCAGGAGTGAGATGGGTGGGGAGGGGACAGGGCTGCTGGCTTCTGCCCCTGGGTCTGGGAGGGGAGTGGGCTGGAAGCTTCTGTGCCGGGGGTCTCTCCAGGCTGTGGGAGGGCAGTGAGGTCTCAGGGTTATAGCAGTATGGGTTGACAGCTGGGATGCCTGGTTTGATGCCCACTCTGGGAGAGGAGTGGGTGTGGGGGTGAGAGAAGGTGGGGCTGGGAGCCAGGACGCCTGGGGTCTGTCCCTGCTGCGGGAGGGAAGTGGAGTTTGGTGGGTGAGAGCAGGGGGTGCCGAGCACTCGGACACTGGGGTTTTCTGCAGCTCTGGGAAGGGGGGAACAGCCTCAGCAAGGACTTCTGAAGATAAATCAGGTTTGCTGACCCCATGTGCTCACGGGCGGGGCAGGACATGAGCCCACGACGGCCGCGTGAGAGCCAGCGCCCAGTGCTGTTGGCTTGGAGCCGGTGGCGGGAGACGTCTCTCAGGCTCAGAGGCAAGAAGCTGAGTCAGACTTAGGCCCATGCAGCCTCCTGTCTGTGGGGGATCTAGGTTGCCCGATGGGCAGGTGGAGACGGTGTTGTGCCTGGCCTGGGGGGCACCCATGGGCTTCCCTGCCACTGCATAGGATTGGGATTTAGGTACCTGCATCATGTGAGGAGGCTGGGAGCCCAGACCCCTGGGATCTGTGCGGGTCGTGGGTCCAACTGGGTTAGAGCAGGCAGAGCTGGGAGTCAGGACACCTGGGTTACATCCTTGCTGTGGGATGGGAGTAGGTGAGATCTGATGGATGCCAGGATGCCTGGGTTATCTAGCTGTGCGCCCTGCTATTGGCTGCCCTAGAAATAGTGTCATGGTGGTTGAAACCACAGCCACGGAGTGAGAGCTCTGGTCTCAGGCCCCACTCCTCCTGTCACTGAGCCCTGCAGTGCTGCTCAGATTGGTGCAGAAAGCCCATCCCACCATTCACTTCCCAGTGCTGCCAGCACCTTTTGCTCCTGGGCTCCCAGGCAAGGAGTAGACCCGGGGCTTCCAGGCTCATCCCCTCCCCAGGCCTTCCTCCCTCCCCTCTGCTAGACCTTGACTACAAGCCAGGCATCTGGGCTCCCTGCACCACCTGCTGCAACATTTCAGACCCCACTCCCCATCCAGACCTGGAGTAGAGGCCAGGCATCCAGGCCGCCACCCTGCTCGAACCCCTCAGACCCCCACTCCCCTCCCAGAATAGGAACAGAGCCCAGGTGCCCCGGCACACACTCCTGCCCACCACCTATGACCCCATTACTTTCCCTAGGGCGAGATCCCTCAACCCCAGCCATACTAAACACTACCTACCTCTTCTCCATGGTGGGAAGG
This sequence comes from Alligator sinensis, assembly GCF_000455745.1. Classification (NCBI taxonomy): domain Eukaryota; kingdom Metazoa; phylum Chordata; order Crocodylia; family Alligatoridae; genus Alligator; species Alligator sinensis. The sequence goes on along the minus strand of NW_005843391.1, from coordinate 97,641 downwards.
AGACCCAAGTGTCCAGGCAGCACCTCCTTAACAGCATCAGGGACTGGAGTGGAGCATGTGCTGATGAGGTTAGTGGTTTGTTTTGGGGGCGTTTGGTCCAGTCTCTCCTGGGCTGCAAGACCCAGGGCCAAGGCACTGCTGCTACGGCTGGTGCACCGGGTGCTTTTCAATCCCATCTTGCTCCTGGCCCTGGGATTCGGTGAAGGCAAGGCACTGGGTTTGGAGCAGGCTGGGAGACCAGACACCTGGGAACTCTGCTGTGGGAGGGGAACTGGGTCTGTGGGATGACAGCACGACGGTGGGGGGCAAGGTCCTGGACATGCAGGTTGTATACCTGCTCTGGGAGGATCATGCAATCATAGAAAATGAGGATTGGAAGGGGCCTCAGGGGGTTACAGTTGGTTTAAGCCCATGTTCAAAGCAGGACCAGCCCCAGCTACATTATCCCCAAGAATCGTGTGGCGGGCCAGTAGGGGGCGCTCCTGCGTTGAGCCGCCCACCTCCCTGCGCCCGACC
>NW_005843391.1:95777-96327 GCF_000455745.1 Alligator sinensis | reverse complement strand
AGGGGTTGGCCGGACGGGAGGCACCCCAGGGAGGCACTCGGAGCCTGGAAGGTGGTCAGGCGCAGGGAGGTGGGCGGCTCAACGCAGGAGCGCCCCCTACTGGCCCGCCACAAATGGATCTTCCACCACCTCTCTGGGTAACCTGTTCCAGCGTTTTAATACGTAGTGAGAAAATTCTTCCTAATATCTAACCTCAAGGTTTCTTGCTGAAACTAGAGACCATTTTTCCTTGTTCGGTCATCTCCCACCACTGAGAACAGTCCAGCTCCATCCTACAGGTGGTATTCTCTTCCATCCTACCAGTGAGAGGACGTGGAAGACAGCGTGAGAACTGCATTAGAGAGATCAACTGGCGGCTTGGGCAATGGTGTCTCGAGGCAGGCTTCGGCTTCCTGGACAACGACAGGCACATCACGAGGAGGGACATGCTCAGCTGGGATGGGCTTCACCTGTCCCCCAAAGGTAAGTGTGTGTTTTGTTCTAGGTTGGCAGATCTCCTCCGGCGGGCTTTAAACTAGGCTCGTCAGGGGGGGGGGAAGGGGGGGGCGGG
>NW_005843391.1:84333-93275 GCF_000455745.1 Alligator sinensis | reverse complement strand
TTCAGCCTCCGCAAGAGAAGGTTGAGAGGCGACCTTGTGGCTGCCTATAAGTTCATCATGGGGGCACAGAAGGGAATTGGTGAGGTTTTATTCACCCCGGCGCCCCTGGGGGTTACAAGATATAATGGCCACAAGCTAGCAGAGAGCAGATTTAGACTGGACATTAGGAAGAACTTCTTCACAGTTCGAGTGGCCAGGGTCTGGAACGGGCTCCCAAGGGAGGTGGTGCTCTCCCCTGCCCTGGGGGTCTTCAAGAGGAGGTTGGATATGCATCTAGCTGGGGTCATCTAGACCCAGCACTATTTCCTGCTTATGCAGGGGGCCAGACTCGATGATCTATTGATGTCCCTTCCGACCCTAACATCTATGAATCTATGAATCTATGTATCCTGTTTCAAATCTACCTTCAGGTAGTTGAAGGCTGCTATTAAATCCCCTCTCAGTCTTCTCTTCTCCAGGCTCAATAAGCCCAGTTCCCTCAGTGTTTGCATACAAATCATGTCCCCCAGCCCCCTCACCATATTTGTTGCCCTCTGCTTTTAGAGACTGTGGTCATTGGAGGGAGGAGTGCATGGAGGAAGTCAACCGAAGGCTTCAGACATAGTGCTACCATGTTGTTTTTTTATTCCACAACCTTGGCATGCAGTTCAACAGCACTGGTCTACATGCTTGAGTTGGTGATTCTCATGGAGAAGAGCTTCTTCCCTCTGCCTATGAGGTGAATACCAACTTGCTGAGGAGGGATTTAAACTAGGTATGTCCAAGGGAGAGAGGTTATATTTTACTGCTTTACACAAATCCTCTGGTAAACATGACCCGAGGGAGGACTTTCATGTAGGGGACATCCAGATGAGTACTAATGTCCTGAGGGTCTTGCCATGTGACAGAAAACCTGAGGCAACTAGGGGTGAACTCAGGTGGCTTTATGGGAACTCCAGAAGCATGGGCAGCAAACAGGATGGACCAGCATTCCTTCTGGCGCAGGAGGAATTTGACCTGATTGGGCTAACAGAGATCTTGTGGGATGATACATATGACTGGGCAGTGGACATTGAGGGTTATAAGCCCTATAGGAAGGATTGGGTTGGGAAGAAGGGAGGAGGTGTGTCCTTCTAGGTGAAAGAGTGGTACCCCTCTCTGCAGGTCACATTTGATAGCAGGGAGAGGTCCCTTGAGAGCCTTTGGGTGAAGATACAAGGGGGCTCAGGAGAGGGAGACCTGGTGGTAGGAGTCTAGTATAGGTCTTCCTACCAAGAAGAGGAGGGTGATCAGGCATTGTCCAGGGCACTGATGGAGGCAGCCAGCACCAAAGACCTGATTGTCATGGGTAACTTCAAGTACCCTGACATCTGTTGCAAAGACCATTCAGCCAACTCCAGCAGGTCAACATACATCCTGGCAGCTATTGGTGACCTGTTCTTGACACAGGCTGTGGAAGGACTGACTAGTAGTAAAGCAAATCTAGACTTAGTGCTGACCAAAGGGTAGGTAACCTGAAGATTGGAGGTCCTCTGGGTGACAGTGACCATGACCTCATTAGATTCGCCATCCACCAGAAGGCTGGGACTTTAGCCAGTAGAACAGAAGTCTAGCTAGAATGTCCCCCAGGTGACCACCAGGTGGATGACTTGGCAGTTCAGGATCGGTGGAGCTTCCTTAAGGGGACAATTCTCAACTGCTCAAAAAGAAACTATCCCTGTGCATTCAGAAAGTGAGAAAGGGGCCAAGAGACCCGCTTTGTTCCACAGGGAAGTCAGGGAACGTTTGAAAAAGAAGCATATAGGTGTCACCCTGGTGGTACTCAATTATGTACCCCTTCTCCAAATTATGGGAATGTTAGCAGGGCTGGAGCACTAGGGAATCATGACTGCCTAGTAGGCATGTGCGAAATGGCACCATTCCATTTTGCCTTGAGTTTCGACAGTTCGATGGAACAGTGTTTCATCTCGAATTTCATTTTGAGTCAAAACAGCTGTTCCTTTCCATTCCATTGAAACAGAAAGGCTGTTTCAATGCGGTTTCAATCACTGGGGTGATCTAGCATGGGAGAAAGGGAAGCAACCCACCTGCACTGCCTTCCTTCCCTGGTGCAATCTAGCTTGGGGGACAGAGAAGCAGCCCAGCTGGGCTGCCTTCTGCTCCCAGTGTGATCTAGTGCAGGGGATGGGAAATCAGCCCAGCTAGGCTGCCTTCCAGCCCAGCTGGGCTGCCTTCCACCTCCAGCGTGATCTAGTTTGGAGGACTGGGAATTAGCCCAGTTGGGCTGCCTCCCACGCCCAGCATAATTTAATAGATTTCATAGATTTCATAGACATTAGGGCTGGAAGGGACCTCGGAAGATCATCGAGTCCAGCCCCCCGCCCAAAGGGCAGGAAGTCAGCTGGGGTCATAGGATCCCAGCAAGATAAGCATCCAGTTTCATCTTGAAGGTGTTCAGTGAAGGCGCTTGAACCACCTCCGGTGGCAGGCTGTTCCAGACCTTGGGGGCTCGGACAGTAAAGAAGTTCTTCCTTATGTCCAGCCTGAAACGATCTTGAAGTAGTTTGTGACCATTCGACCTCGTCATCCCTTGGGGTGCTCTGGTGAACAAACGTTCCCCCAGATGCTGGTGGTCACCCCTGATAAACTTGTAGGTGGCCATCAGATCACCCCTGAGCCTGCGCTTTTTCAGGCTAAAGAGCCCCAGGGCTCTCAGCCTGTCATCGTAGGGTCTGCTTCCCTGACCTCTGATCATGCGCGTGGCTCTTCTCTGGACTCTCTCAAGCTTCTCCACATCCTTTTTGAATTGTGGAGCCCAAAACTGGACGCAGTACTCCAGCTGTGGCCTCACCAAGGCTGCGTACAAGGGGAGAATGACGTCCCGGGATTTGCTTGAGAAGCATCGATGGATGCAAGCCAGCGTTTTGGTCGCTTTACTAGCCGCAGCATCGCATTGCATGCTCATGTTCATCTTGTGGTCAATGATGACCCCCAAGTCTCTTTCTTCCACAGTGCTAGCCAACATAGCACTGCCGAGCCTATAAGGATGCTGTGGGTTTTTCTTCCCAAGGTGGAGAACCTTGCATTTATCAGCGTTGAACACCATCAGATTCTCATCCACCCACTTGCTGAGCCTGTCCAGGTCAGCCTGGATCACCCACCTGTCTTCTAGTGTGGATACTTTGCCCCAAAGTTTGGTGTCATCGGCGAACTTGGCCAGTCCGCTTCTGACTCCAATGTCTACATCATTAATGACGACGTTGAACAATATGGGTCCAAGGACAGAGCCTTGGGGGACAGACCCCACTGGTCACAGGACACCATGATGAGTGACTTCCATCAATTACTACCCTCTGGGTCTATTGCTTAGGACCAGAAAGCAGCCCAGTTGGGCTGCCTCCTGCCCCCAACATAATCTAGTGCAGAGGACTGGGAAGCAGCTAAGCTGTGCTGCCTCCCACCCCTGGCACGATCTAGTGCAGGGGACAGGGAAGCAGCCCAGCTGGGTTGCCTCCTGTCACGTACGAGATCTAGCGCCGGGAATGGGAAGTCTGCCCAGCTGGACTGACTTCCCATTCCCAGCCTATGGTTATAATGTTACAATAAAGGTTATAGGCAAACAAGGTTCTTTGGGTGAATCCGATATCTTTTATTAGGCCAACTTCAATAGTTCAATAGTTGGAAAACAATTATTAAGCAAGCTTTTGGGTTCAAAAACCCTTTGTCAGGCTAAGGAAGTTTCAGTAGTTTCTGCTTGCTCCTCCTGGATGGAATGAAAAGTAAAGAAGCCAGCGGCTGGGCTGGTATGCATACAAGACAGGTAGCTAGTGAAAATGTAGATTGAGGAGTCAATGGGTGGGAGACAGGCTGAGGGGGAGGGGAAGAAAGGGAAGGGGGATGAAAGTGGAGAGATACCCGGGGAGTCAGCTGTCAGGCAGGTTATAATGTGTCATAAATCCAATGTCTATATTTAGTCCATGATTTTTAGTATGCAGGAGGTTGATGAAGTGCAGTTCATGGGCTCGTCTCTAGGAAGTGCTGTGTAAGTTTCCCTTGAGGATCAGGACTGAGAGATTGGAGAGAAAGTGGTTTTCTTGTGAGAAATGTGCCCCCACTGGTAACTGGGTATTTCTATCTTTGATAGATTTCCAGTGTGCGTTCATTCTGGTGTGCATTCGTTGTTTAGTCTCTCCTATGTATTTTTTTGGTGTGTTCTGGGTTTGAGGAAGTTTGCTTCTGGTGATGAGGTTGGCAAGGTCCGGTGCTTGTTTGAAGGCTAGGATGGGTGGCTCTGGGAAGATCTTTTTAAGAATAGGGTCTCTTTCTAGTATGGGTTGCAATTTTTTGAGGATTTTCTGTACAGGTTCAAGGGATGGGTGATACGTCATAACCAGCGGTGTGCTATTTGTGGGTGTTTTTCTTCTGTACTGCAGCAGTTCTTCACGTGGTATCCAGGTGGCTCTTTCAAACGTGCGATCTACTTCTCTGGAGGAGTGTCCTTGCTGGGTGAAAGCCTTTTTATGATTGGTGAGGTGGCAATCCCGGGTGTTTTCTTCAGTACAGATGCGGTGGTATCTGAGGGCTTGGCTGTATATCACAGCTTTTTTTGGTGTGTTTAGGGTGATTGCTGGTTCTGTGCATATATGTATGTTGGTCTGTGGGTTTCTTGTATAATGTGGTCTGTATTTTATCATTCTGGATACTGATCCTTGTGTCTAAAAAGGAGATGTTGGTGCTGGAGTATTCTAAAGAAAGTCAGATGGAGGGATGGTGATTGTTGAATTTCTGATGGAACTCAATCAGAGATTGCAGGTTTTAAGTCCACATGATGCAGATGTCATCGATATATCTTGAAGTATAGCAAGGGTTTGATGGTGCAGTTCTTGAGGAAGTCTTCTTCCAGGTGGCTCATGAAAAGGTTGGCATACTGTGGGGCCATTTTAGTGCCCATAGCTGTTCCCATCATCTGGAGGAAGTGTTGATTATTAAAAGTGAAATTGTTGTGTGTGAGGATGAAGTGTATAAGGTCAGTAATATCTTTGGGTTGTCTGGGAAGGGAAGGGATTTGCACAGGGGAGGTTGGTTGTTTCCCCCTGGCAGCTGGGTACTTAAGTTGCTTAAAGGGGCAGCTGTGGTATCTAGGAATCCCCACTTCCCTCATCTCAGCTGGGTCCCCACAATTTTCCTGGGGCATAGATACAGTTGTATTATAGCATATTAGTTTTCCTTCCTTACGCTCTGAACTCTGTGCCACAAGCATTGTAAACTCTGCACCCTATTACAGTGTAAGACTGCCTAACATTTATTGTGACTACATTTTCTGACTACTTGAACCCTCACCTGTGACCTGTGTATATGGAGTATTTGCATAGATTTGTACATATACTGCCTATAGTTCCTATGTTCTCTGCAACAAAGACCCTCAAAATAGCCTCAAAACAAAACAAGGATGGTCGAAACATTTCGAAAGTAAAAATATTTTGACAATAGGCTGGGGATGGGAAGTCAGTCCAACTTTGCTGCCTTCCCATTCCCAGTGTAAGATGCATTACGGGACAGGAGGCAGCCCAGGTGGGGTGCTTTCCTGTTCCCCAAACTAGATCTGACCAGGGGTGAGAGGCAACACAGCTGGGCTGCGTCCCGGTCCTTGGCACTAGATTATGCTCGGCGTGGGAGGCAGCCCAACGGGGCTAATTCCCAGTCCTCTGCACTAGATTGCATGGGGAGCAGAAGGCAGACCAGCTTGGTTGCTCTCCTGTCCCCAGCACTAGATCACGCCGGGGGGGTGTGAGGCAGCCCAGCTGGGCTGCCAACCCATGCCCCACACAAGATTGCGTTGGGGGAAGGCGACAGCCCAGCTGGGCTGCTTCTCTGTCTCATAAGCTACTTCGCACCAGGGAGGAAGGCAGCCCAGCTGGGCTGCTTTCCCGTCCCCATGCTAGATCACCCTTGTTATTGAAACAGCATTGAAACAGCCTTTCTGTTTTGATGGAATGAAAATGACCAGCTGTTTCAACTCAAAATGAATTTGAGATGAAACACTGTTCCATCGAACTGTTGAAAATCAAGGCAAAACAGAATGGTGCTGTTTCACACAGCCCCACTAGCCAGCCACGCTTCTCCAGTGCTCCAGACCTGCTATCATTCCTATCGTTTGGAGAAGGGGTACATAACTGAGTACAACCTGGGTTACACTTACATGCTTCTTTTTTCTTTTTCAAAAGTTCCCTGACATCCCCGTGGAACCAAGAGGGTTTCTTGGACCTTTTCTCTCATTTTGATGGCACAGGGATGGTTTGTTTTTGAGCACTTGAGAATTGCCCCCTTAAGGAAGCTCCACTGATCCTGAACTCCCAAGTCATCCAGTTGGTGGTCATGGGGGACGTTTCTAACTAGACTTCTGTTCTACTTTCTCAAGTCCCAGCCTTATGGTGAATGGTGAATCTAATGAGGTCATGGTCACTGTCACCCAGAGGACCTCTAATCTTCAGGCCAACTACCCTTTGGTCAGCACTAAGTCTAGACTGGCTTTACCCCTAGTCAGTCCTTCCACATCCTGTGTCAAGAACAGGTCACCAATAGCTGCCAGGAAGTATGTTGACCTGCTGGAGCTGGCTGAATGGTCTTCGCAACAGATGTCAGGGTACTTGAAGTCACTCATGACAATCAGGTCTTTGGTGTGCACTACCTCTGTCAGGTCCCTGGATAATGCCTGATCTCTCTCCTCTTCTTGGTAGGAAGACCTATACTAGACTCCTACCATCAGGTATCCTTCTCCTGAGCCCCTCTATATCTTCACCCAAAGGCTCTCAAGGGACCTCTCCCTTGCAGTCAAATGTGACCTGCAGAGAGGGGTACCACTCTTTCACCTAGAAAGACACACCTCCTCCCTCCTTTCTAACCTAATCCTTCCTATAGGGCTTATAACCCTCAATGTCCATTGCACAGTCATATGAATCATCCCACAAGGTCTCCATCAGGCCAGTGAAGTCATATTCCTCCTGTGCCAGGAGTGCCAGTCCATCCTGTTTTTTGCCCATGCATCTGGAGTTCCCATAAAGCCACCAGAGTTCACCACTAGTTTTCTCAGGTTTTCTGTCACATGGGAAGTGCCTCAAGACATTAATACTCATCTGGATGTCCCCTACATGAAAGTCCTCCCTTGGGTCATGTTTACCAGAGGATTTGTGTACAGCAGTGAAATCTACCCTCTCTGTCCTGGACATGCCTAGTTTAAAGCCCTCCTCGGCAAGTCAGTGATTCACGTGGAGAAAAGATTCTTTCCTCTGCTTATGAGGTGAATACAATCTTGAGCATGCAGACCTGTGCTGTTGAACTGCACGCCAAGGTCATGGAATCCAAGAACAACATGGCGGCACCGTGTCTGAAGGCTTCGGTTGACTTCCTCGATGCACTCCTCCCTCCAACGACCACAGCCTCTAACTGGGAGAATTCAGGAGAAGACAACTTGTGCTCCTAGTTCCTTGAGCTTTTCCCCCATGCATTTGTAGTCTCTCATGATTCTCCATGGGTTATTTCTCACTGTGTCATTGGTGCCCACATGGACAAGGAGCATGGGGTAGTGGTCTGTAGGATGGACCAGCTTTGGGATCCTTACCACTGCATCTTAGATCCTGGCTCCTGGAAGGCAGAAGACCTCTCAAGCAAAAGGGTCTGGACAAAAAAATGGCACCTTTTCTTCCTCACAGCAAGGAGTCTCCTATCACATGCACTCTCCATTGCTTCCTTGCTGAGGGCAGCTGTTCCTGTCCTGCTTTGGTGTGGAGGACATGGACATCTCCTCCACTGATTGTGTGAAGGCTATGTACTTGTTGTGCAGGGCTATTGTTGGAGCAACTGATGCATGTCATGGCTTTGGTCCTGATGTGACCAGTTTCCATACACCATAGGATGGGGCAGCTTGGTCAATCCTGGTCTTCTGCCTGCTTTCCATTGCATCCTTCTCATGGAGTATTGCCTGGTAGTAAGTGTTGATATCCGCCTCATGTTCCCTGAAGGTTGTCAGTCTGCTCACCTTTTCCTGGAGCTCCCTCACCCAGCCCTCCAGAGTCTCCACTAGCGAGCACATCCCATAAGTGGGAGTGCTTGAACCCCAGACCCCAGCCCCCAGCAGACATGCCAGGTAGCCTCCACAGCCTGGAGACAAGGGTTACATCTGTGTGGAGGCTGGGACCAGAGGCTCTGTGGCAGAAGGTCGCCTCGTTTTCTCCCCATAAACTCTGCTCTGTGACAATTTGGTTAAGATGGGCCCTGCAGAGGGTACACACCTTACCCTATCTCTTTAGATACCCTGAGCAGTATTCATTCCTGAAGGAGGGGGAAAACCTGCTCCCTCTGCCTATATGACTGGCATAACATACCTGGGTGAGGGGCTTGCTCCCTGTGGAGCTAGAGACTGCCAGTCTGCCCAGCAACTAGTGATTGATTTCAAATTGGTTGGCTGACAGCCAACAGGTGCTGGCCTCCATTGGACCAGGTAAATGAGGTCACAAGGGCTATAAGTTAAGGACTGCCCAGGAGGAGGAGGGGGCAGCAGCCATGAGGAAGACTCAGAGAGAAAGAGCTGGACCACCTGAAACTTGCTCTCTCTCTCAAAACTTATGATCAAGGAACTGCTGGCGGCCCTCCAGAGGGACTCCCCCCCTGCCTCTGGAGGATACTCATGAGTAAGCTACCTGAGATCTAACTAGATAAATAGCTTGCAGTAACTGAGATGCATGATAACAGGCTACCCAGCCATGCCAGCTTGCTCTGTGGGATTTCTCTGATATTGCTCTACCCTGTACCCTATTGCAACCCTGCCCCTTGTATCAATAATGTTCTACTTTGTACCTAGTTTGGGAGACTCATCAGAAGTGGGTCTAGATTATTCCTTGGGGTCCCCTTGGTTCAGCTGACTAAGGGAGACCGCTACTTGTGCTTCTGACTGAGGGAAGCCTCTC
>NW_005843391.1:76394-83656 GCF_000455745.1 Alligator sinensis | reverse complement strand
GGGTGAGAGACAGTGTCGAAAGCCTTCCAGAAGTCCAGGAAGACTATATCCACTGCTACCCCTGCATCCAATGATTTAGTGACCTGATCGTAGAAGGCCACCAGGTTGGTCTGACATGACCTGCCGCTGATGAATCCGTGCTGGTTGCCCCTGAGCATGCATTTCCCTGCTGGCCCCTCCTGGATGTGTGCCGGAATAATTTTCTCGAACAGCTTGCCCAGGATCGAGGTAAGACTGACTGGCCTATAGTTTCCCGGGTCCTCCTTCCTCCCCTTTTTGAAGATGGGAACCACGTTGGCCCTCTTCCAGTCCTCCGGCACCTCTCCAGAGCACCACGAGTGCTCATAAAGCTGCGCCAGGGGACTCGCAATGACCCCGGCCAGTTCCTTTAGAACTCTAGGGTGGAGATCATCCGGACCGGCTGACTTAAAAACGTCCAGCCCCTCCAGCAGCTCCCTAACTAGATTCTCACTTCACTTGGGCTCAGGTGTGCCTCCCTCGGGGCCCGATGGGGGCCTAGCAGGGAGGTGGCAGTTCTGGTCCTTACTGAGGAAGACAGAGGCAAAGAAATCATTAAATATGTTGGCTTTGTCATCTGGTGTGACAACCAGATTCCCCGTCGCATCCTGCAAGGGCCCCACATTACCCGGGGCCTTCTTTTTACTCCCTATGTATTTAAAAAAGGACTTCTTGTTGTCCTTAATCCAGGAAGCTAGTCCCACTTGAAGTGAATCAAGTACCCTTGAGGGCTAGTAGCCCTGTGTTTCCCAGGGTGTGCAGAGCCAGAATCAGTCCAGAGCCCTGGGTGGTGGCAGTGGAAACCCCAGGCTAGTCGGTGTTCTCTAGGAAAGGGGTCAGCCAGATGTGAGGCGCCCTCAGGGAGGCACTTGGAGCCTGGAAAATGGTTGGGTGCAATGAGGTGGGTGGCTCAATGCAGGATCACCCCCTACTGGCCAACCACAAGCTCCATCTGGGTACGGACCTCTGACATACCAATTGGGGTGGTCCATCCAGATCAAGTAATTGCCTGCAGGGGCCCCCTCTAGCTTCCCAAGGACATGGGGGGACTCCCTGGGTCCCTCTCAGGAGCGGGGGGAGGGGGGGGCTGATCCCTTGTACCCTCAGCAAGTATGCACATGACACCAAGCTGGGTGTAGTAGTAGATATGCTGGAGGGAAGGGCTAGGATTCAGTGGGACCTAGATAAATTGGAGAGTTGGGCCAAAAGGAATCTCATGAGGTTCAATAAGGACAAGTGCACTTAAGTCCTGCACTTAGGAGGGGTCAATCCCATGCACTGGTCTACAGGCTGGGGGCCGAGTGGCTGGGCAGCAGCTCTGCAGGAAAGGATCTGGGGGTGACAGGGGACAAGAAGCTGAATCAGAGTCAAGACTGTGCCCTTATTGTCAAACCTGGGCAATTTTGTTCAGGTGTACAAATGCTCAAGAAAGCAAATGGCATCTTTGGCTGCATTGGTTGGAACCTTACCAGACGGTCAAGGGCAGTGACCCTTCCCCTTCGTATGGCCCTGGGGAGGCCACATCTGGAGTCCTGTTTCCTGTTTCAGGCCTCCCACTACATAAAGGATATGGACACACTGGAGGGCAACAAAAATGGTGACGGGGCTGGGGGACATGACTTGTATGGAAACACTGAGGGAACTGGGCTTATTGAGTCTGGAGAAGAGAAGACCGGGGGGGATTTAATAGCAGCCTTCAACTACCTGAAGGGAGGTTTGCAAGAGGATGGAGCTGGACTGTCCTCAGTGGTGGCAGATGACAGAACAAGGAAAAATGGTCTCTAGTTGCAGAAAGAAACCTTGAGGTTAGATATTAGGAAGAATTTTCTCACTCGCTATTAAAACACTGGAACAGGTTACCCAGAGAGGTGGTGGAAGCACCATTCTTGGGATTTTGAAAATCAAGCTACAAAAAGCTTCAGCTGGGATAATGTAGTTCTGGTCCAGCTGGTCCTGCTTTGAGCATGGGCTTGAACTAGTTGTAAGCCCCTGAGATCCCTTCCAATCTTCATTTTCTATGGTTGTTTGATTCTACCAGAGCGGGTATACAAGCTACGTGTCCAGGACCTTGCCCTCCACCCTCTTGCTCTCACCCCACAGACCCAGTTCCCCTCCCACAGCAGGGTTCCCAAGTGTCTGGTTTCCCAGCCTGCTCCAACCCCAGTGCCTCACCCCCACCGAATCCCAGGGCCAGGAGCAAGATGGGATTGAAAATCACCTGGTGCACCAGCTGTAGCAGCAGTGCCTTGGTCCTGGGTCTTGCAGCCCAGGAGAGACTGGACCAAACGCCCCCAAAACAAAACGCTAACCTCAGCATCACATGCTCCAGTCCAGTCCCCAGTTCTGTAAAGGAGGCAGAGAGTGGCGCCCGGACACTTGGGTCTCATTCCCACCATAGGAAACAGGTAGGTAGTGGTTAGACTGGCAGGAGCTGGGCTTGAGCGATCTCGCCCCAGGGAAAGTAATGGGGTCACAGGCGGTGGGCAGGATTGTGTGCCAGGGCACCAGGGCTCTGTTCCTATTCTGGGAGGGGAGTGGGTTCTGGGGGGTGAGAGCAGGGTGGTGGCCCAGACGTCTGGCTTGTAGTCCAGGTCTAGCAGAGAAGAGAGAGGAATGCCTGGGGAGGGGATGAGCCCAGATGCATCAGGTCTGCTCCTTCCCTGGGAGTCCAGTCATAAGATCTGCTGGCAGCACTGAGGAGCAGAGGCTGCGAAGGGGCTTTTTGCCCCCATCCAACCAGCAGCACAGGGCTCAGTGTCAGGGGGCAGGGCCTGGGCACCAAGCTGTTATGCTGGGTCTCTGCTTTCAACCATCATGCCACTGTTTCTAGGTCAGACAATGGCAGTGCACAGTGCTAGGTAACCCAGACATCCTGGCATCCATCATATCTCACCTACTCCCCTCCCAGAGTGAGACGGGAGCCCATGTGTCCTGACTCCCAGCTCTGTCTGCTCTAACCCAGCCAGCCCCATGACTCGCATAGATCGCAGGGGTCTGGGCTCCTAGCCTCCTCACATGATGCAGGGGCCTAAATCCCAATCTTATGCAGTGGCAGGGAAACCCATGGGTGCCCCCCAGACCTGGCACGACACCCTCTCCAACTACCCATTGGGCGACCTAGATTCCCCTACAGACAGGAAGTCACACGGGCCCGAGTCTCACTCAGCTTCTCACCTATGAACCTGGGAGACGTGTCCCACCCCCGGCTCCAAGCCAACAGCACCAGGCGCTGGGTCTCACATGGCCACCGTGGGCTCATGTGCTACCCCGCCTGTGAGCACAGGGGGTCGTTGAGCCTGATTCATCTGCAGAAGGCCTTGCTGAGGCTGCTCCCCGCTTCCCAGAGCTGCAGAAAACCCCAGTGTCCGAGGGCTCGGCACCCCCTGCTCTCGCCCACCAAACTCCACTTCCCTCCTGCAGCAGGGACAGACCCCAGGAGTCCTGGCTCCCAGCCCCACCTTCTGTCAGCCCCACACCCACTCCTCTCCCAGAGCGGGCATCAGCCCAGGCATCCCAGCTCCAGCACATACTGCTCTAACCCTGAGACATCACTGCTGTCCTACAGCTTGGAGAGACCCCAGACATACAGGCTTCCCAGAGCCAGGGGCAGAAACCAACAGCCCTGTCCCCTACCCATGCATTTCATCACTGGTGCCAGTTTCACTCTGGGCCAGTGGCCAGCCAGGTCGCTGGTGTGGCCTGGTGTCAATGGATCAAAGTGCCATGTCTTGCAGTATCATCTGGTGTCCTCTGGCCTGCGGGTGACACAACTTCATGAGGCCAAATCTTATCAGTCCCACGTTGTTCCTGCACCAGACTCTTCCTTTCTTCATCACCCACAAAAGGGAACATCCACAGCTGCAGCCCCAGGACACAGGCTCAGCGTCAACTCTGCACCAACAAAGGCCGCTAGTGAAGCAGGGAGGTGGGGCAGGGGTTTACGGGTGGCTGAGTCCAGGCAGAAGTTGGAGGCCGGAGAGTTTGGCCAAGAGGGCAGGGGTGGACTCAACCCACTGAGTTGCCCTCCCAAAAGAGCCCGTGGAATGTGCCAGGCACGTGGCAATACCTGGCCAACTCTTAATGTATAACTCAGGTGATCCATCTGGGCTCCTTGGCAGGACGAGCTGGCTGGCAGCTGAGCTCCACAATGAAGTACAGGAGGGCAGGGACGGAGCAGTTATGTCCTCGGTTACACAGTGGTGCCAAGGGCTTACATATTCTCTCCTCCCGGCTGTCCTGGGGTTTTTGACTGATCCCATTAGTCTTCATGGGAAGCTGCCAAAATAGAAAATGGCTCTTTCCTCACACACTTCCTCTGTGCAAGTAAAACTGGGAACAAGGCAGCTCTGGCCATGATCCTAAGTCAGGTGGAGTCAGTGGAAAGCAGCAGCTCTCTTTAGATCAAAAAGTGAGCAACAGTTGCCCTCAGCCACAAAAACACAGGATGGGACCAACAATGTGCCTCATCCTGGGAACCTGGGCAAAGTGGCAGGAACCCTCAACTTGACTGTGTATTTGGGGAGGGTTTCCCAGGCATTAGGGACACGCTCCTGAGTGTGACAGGATCTCTGCCCTTCATTCGCTCTATCTTCTGACAGGTGAGTGCTGCAGGAAAAGGTGTGTGGAACAGGTTCCTTTGCCTTCATTCACAAGTCTCATTGGTGGCTGCCAACAACCCTAATGGAGGAACCCTGAAAATGAATTGGGAGATCTCACACATGGGAGTTTCTGTCTTGAAATAAATCCTTACTGCTCTACACTGCCAATGCTGAGCTCTGCACCGCTTGTCCCGGAAGGGCACTGAGGGGGTTGCCAGGTGCTGGGCCTCTTGTTAATGCCACCTTCATCCCCGGTGCTCCACCCCACACAACTCACATGGACTCTGATGGAGAATAGGATTGCCTGGCTTCTCCTAGCTCAGGCCCATGAATGAAAGACCCATCCTCAGGACGTGCATCACTGACTGCCCTGGGCCAAGTTTGCACCTTTCTTTGCTTCCTCCTGGAAAACAAAGGAGCAGCAAGAAGACATGGTAACTGCTCTCTCTCTTCTAGGGAAGTAAAGTAATTGGAAGCATTCTGGTGAGTGCAAGTCTTATTTGCCCTCATTCTCTCAGTACATGTCCATGTAAAATCAACCTTAAATGCATGAATCAGGTGATCCGGTAGGGCTTCTTGGCAGGGCAAGCAGGCTGGTAGCTGAGCTCCACACTGGAGTACAGGGAGGACAGGGATGGAGCAGTTGTGTCCTCAGTTACACAGCAGTGCCAAGTGCTCACACGCTGTCTCCTCCCTGCTATCCTTTGCTTTTAGCCTGAACTGGAAAGGGATCCAATACTCCACAAAATTTAATATCACTAAATTTAATGCCACTGACTTCCAAATGTTCCTGAGAGGCAATTAACTTGTATTCCCCACCTCCCTGATAGCAGCTGCATCACTCTCCACAGGACTGTTGGAAATAAGATGTTCCCTTGGGTTCTTGCATCTGAATTTCACCAGGGATGGAGAGCTGCTCCTGCTCTGAGGAGCCACTGATTGCCTTGGGCACAGGGTCACTCCTGGTTGTGTTTCATTGTAGTGAATGGGAGGGAAAACAACTCCACCATGGCTACATCCTCACTGTGCTACTGTCCATTCTCCCTCGCTCCTTCTCATAGGAAGGCCTTTGATCAGACCTCCTCTTGAGTCTGACCAGCTTTCTTTCCTCCACCCCCAGTCCCTTTGCATGATGCATCTCAAGTCAAAATCGCTAAACCCTGGCAGTGCGGATCTTTATTAAAGACCCCAGTGTCCACACGCTTTCAGAGGAGCTCCCCTCACTATGGTCACTGGGGGTTCAGGGATGGGAATCCTGGCCCCTGCCTTGGTTTCTGGTTCCCTAGACAATCTCCTCCCAGAGATTTTCAGCTGCCTGGGTCTCATGCCAGGCCTGGGGAAGTCAGTGGGAAAACACGGACTTCTGGGCTTCCTGCAGATCAGTTCTGGAAGGAACTGAGTACTGGCCAAGACATGCACCACCGTGCTCTCCTTTCGCCTGCTGATGAAACAAAGGGCACTTTGGGTTTAGTTTCCAAAGGGACTTTTCCTGGATATTTACGCCCTCTTCTTCATCCAGTCCCCTCAAGATGATGCTCTACACAGAGCTCTGGTTCACCCCGCACATCGCTGTGTCTGAACACCAGCAGCGGCAAGAGGGGTTGGTCAGGAAGGAGGGGAAGGCATCCCTGGGGGAAAGGCGACGGTTCCCATCGGATCACCTGTACTCACTGCTACTTGCCATCTTTCTCCCAGGGCAAGGACTGGACACTCCTGGCAATTCATGATACAGTAATGAAACTGGAATGGCCAATGACTGCTTGCTACGCCACTTGCTTTCCTACCTCCCTTCTCCCCACACCAATCACATGCTGAATGAGCACCGTCAATCATAGCAGCAGAGATACAAGCTGATTCTTGTGATCTGCATTGATCTGGATATGGATTTGGATTCCTGTGCTGTACTGGGGCTGCAGGAGGATCAGGAGATCTCTCCTGACCCCCCCAGGATGGCGAGAGATTTGCAACAATAAAGCAAATGCTTCTGCATCCAAAGTTGAGTCCCTTCTGCAAGTCATTTCACTTCGGTTGCAATGGTCCCCAAGCCCTAACCCAAGTTCCCTTCCCAACACTGGAGACTACCCAGGCATCCAGTCTTCCAGCCCCACTCTTCTAACCCATCATCCTCCCCTCCCTCCCAGAGCTGGGGTGGAACTCAGATATCTGGTCTCCCAGTCTCCCCACCCCAACCCACAAGACCCCACAGAGGATGCAAAAAAGGCGCAAGTGTTCAATGCCTTTCTTGCCTGTATCTTCACAGGCAAGCTCAGCTCCCACACTTATTGCAATGGGCATCAGATTTTGGGAAGGAGATGAGCAGCCCTTGGTGCTGAAAGAACAAGTTAGGGACTACTTAGAAAAGCTGGGTGTGTCCAAGTCCATGGATTCAGATGGGATGCACCCTAGGGTGCTGAGGGAGTTGGCTGATGTGATCACAGAACCATTGGACATCATCTTTGAAAGCTCATGGCAATCATGAGAGGTCCCGGATGATTGGAAAAGGGCAAACATAGTGACCATATTTAAGAAAGGGAAAAAGGAGGATCCAGGGAACTACACATGGGTCAGCCTCACTTCAGTAGCTGGAGAAGTCATGGAGCAGGCCCCATAGATTTCATAGATTTCTAGGGTCGGAAGGGACCTATT
>NW_005843391.1:71884-76351 GCF_000455745.1 Alligator sinensis | reverse complement strand
AGTGCTGGGCTCAAGTAACCCCAGCCAGGCACTTGTCTAATCTCCTTTTGAACTCCTGCAAGGTAGGAGAAAGCACCACCTCCCTTGGAAGCCCATTCCATATTTTGGCAACCCTTACCCAAAAGAATTTTTCGTGATCTCCAATCTAAATCTACTCTCCTTTCATTAATGGCCACTGTTTCTAATAACCCTGAGGGGCACCATTTAAAACAGCGTATCCCTTATTCCCTGCTGACTCCCACCCCGATGATTTTGTAGACAGCCACAACATCTCCTCTCAGCCTTGTCTTGCAGAGGCTGAAGAGATTCAGGTCCCTCACTCTCTCCTCATAAAATCTTAGGTGCAGGCCCTCAGCCATATGAATAGCCTTCCTCTGAAACCTTTCCAGGTTATCCACATCCCTCCTGAAGTGCAGTGTCCAAAGCTGGACACAGTACTCCAGATGTGGTCTGACCAATGCCACATAGAGGGGAAGTATCACCTCCTTGGACCTGCTCATGGTGCACCTGCTAAAGCAAGACAGAGTGTGGTTAGCTTTACTTATTACCTCGTCACATTGGTGACTCATGTTCATTTCTGCGTCGACTATGACTCGGAGATCCCTTTCGGCTGCTCTGCTACTTACAGTGGTACTTCCCAGTCTATAGATGTATTGGTGATTCTTTCTCCCCATGTGCAGCACTTTGCACTTATACTTTTAAATTGCATCCTATTATGCTCCACTCACTTCCCCAGTCTAACTAAATCCACCTGAATTTTATCCCTGCCCTCTAGTGTGTTTACTATAACCCATAGCTTGGTGTCTTCTGTGAATATGGACAGAATGATGATGTTAGGTGTTTGTTTGAACATACAAACCACTTTTCAGAGCTGGGCCTATGAGCTGTACTTCATCAGCTGTCCCAGCCTCCTGCGGAGGGTTCAGGATTGAGAGTATGGTCGGGGGTAAAAGGGTAAGAAAGGTTTATTGATTTAACAAAAACACAACTATGCATAGTAACAAGACAAACAATGGCAGACAACAATAATTCACATCGACAACTTATCAGCAGGCCCCTCTGATGCCTGATGTACAGCAAGTTTCTCTTTCCACAAAGCTCAGCAAAGTCAGGCCTCCCCGATCAGCGCTGCCTGAGAGGTACTGGGAAAGACCCTGGTATTCAGTCCTTGTGCTCTTTGAGATCCACGGGCCCAGGTCAACAGCTAACTAATCCTTTTCCCAGAGCTGTATCTTCCTTCTGAATGATTTCTGGATGCTTCAGCCAATTTATAGCTTCTGAATGGTACTGATAACTTACAGCCACTCAGATTCTTTTTACTTCAACTGTCTTTAGACTGACCAATAACAGTACAAGCCTTGCATTCCTTTGATAAGGTTAATTTTAACTATGCCACAGGGCTTTACTACTTCAAGGCTTTACTAAATTTACTAGGCCTTACTTTATACAAGGCCTTATTACATTTTAAACTTTAATTAGGCTTTTAGCAACAACATGTAGCTTAAAATCTAAACAACTACAGAAAAAAAAAAACACTTGGTCTAATCTTCATAGAGCCTTCAGCAAGCACTTTTATCACACAGACATGATTTTCAGCTGTCACAATCATCCTGCTAGTGTGGAAGAAATCAAACTTCTTGTTGTGGTTGTATTAGAATTGTCAGAGCCATTTAGGTTTATTTAAAGCCATACATGTGATCACAAGGAGGGTTCTCAAAGGAACTCTGACCTCTACAAGTTTACAAGCATATTTATATTTTAGAAAGTGAGAAAAGATGCAGGGTTCAGACAAAGCAACCTTGAGAGAAACAGAAAGATGTTGATCATTCATTTGTCACACGTAAGCAGTTTACTAATTCAGAAAAAAACCCACTCTGTTTTGGGAACAGTTATCAGCTTGAGGTTAGGGGAAAGGAGGAGGTTAACATCTGCACACAGAGCTTAATATATCAAGACAAAACAAGGCATGAAGGTTTTTTCTTATCTTAGAACATTTTGAAACACATAGTATCAGCATCAGCATCTTTTTTTCTTCTCTTTCTCTCTCTTTGTCTCTCCTCTTAGTCAAGTAAGAGGCCTATTTAAACTTATTTCCACACTAGGTAGTAGGTACAGAAACTCATGGACTCGATATACACAGTGCAGTTCTGACACACTGCGACCTGCCACACATCTGATTCCCCAGGTACCTCTGCACTTTTACCTGCAATGCTACATCCCCCTCCCGCCCCAACACCCAGCCCAGCCTGTCCCTCACCCTCTGACACTTCCATTTACATTTTCACTGACTGTCTTTCTTGCCTGCATTGCGGGCCAGGCCAGCCTCTGGCTTCTTTACTATTCCTTCCATCCAGGACCAGGAGACACACCAACTGCAGGTGCTTCCTCAGACTGACAAAGGGTTTTTCAACACAAAAGCTTGAATCCCAGGTAGCTATGCTGAGCTCAACAGGAGTCTCACAACTGCACTGCACTGCAAGCATCTGACCTGTCAAAGATGTGGCATGTATGAGCTTTTGCAAGCCAGGACTGTGTGAATGCATGCATTAGATGGAGGTTTTGCCACCTCCTACCCACCTTCCAACAGAGGATCATTGGCCCTGGCATTTATGGAGCTGCTGCACCACCAGCAGTTGTACCAGCCTCCCTACTCTAGCAGGGTGCAGTTTTAGTGGTCGTGATCAGAAACTGGGGCTTCCTCCTTCCCCATAGCCCCTTTCCATACCTCCAAGTTGGTCCTGCCAGTGAAGTGAGCTCAGCAGGGACATGTTCTTCCCCTTGCTGGTGATGCAGTGAGTGCCCCCTCCAGCTGAAAGTGGGGCATTACCTGGTTTTTAAAAAAATGAAAAAAGAAAATCGGTGAAGAAGCAGTGAGGATGGTAACTCCCAGCAGCGGGAGGTTCACTTTCAAGAACACCAGCTGCTCCACCAAACCAGGATCCCAGCCAGTGTGGTGAGGTGTCACAGCATCCCTAGAAATGTTAAACACCCTCTCACTCAGCACACTGGTCGGTGGACAGGACAGGTGTTACGGGGCAACTGTGGCCAGATCCACATCTGGCTGTGGCTTGCCCACTAGGCCAAAGGGTCACAGTCCAGTGGTTCCACGTCCTCGGTGAGATAGGTAGCCGCCAAAGCCTCAGCGCAACCTACACGAGGCTGGGGTCTGCTGTGTTTGGACCCCAGCATTGAAGCCATGTTCTTGGTCCACATTGGCAGTGGCTAGCATGGAGGAGACTGGCTGGTGCTGGTGCCAATGGTGGTGCTGGGAGGGTGGTGCTGGGAGTGCTGTCACAGGAAAGTGCATACCCCTCTTCCACATCCCCTCACCTCTGCCCTACTGCCTCTCTGACTTTGTTGACCAGCACCTGCATCCAGTGATCGAGGGTTTTGGTCTTGCCAGTGCATGTGCTTCCCTTTACCCTCAGGTCGCACATGCCCCCATCATGTGGACCGTACTGGACCACAAGGGACCCTGCCATCCCCTGATACCCTCCTTCAGCCACTTCACCAGTGCCTGAATGTCTGGTGACAGTGGCCTGCTCCAGTCAGGAACATTGATCCCCTGGAACTTCTCCATTTGGTTCTCCACTTCCCTCACTATGGGGAATCACTTGACTGAGGAGGCAATAGCCAGCGGTAAGGGTCTTGGTGGCCTTGAGGAAGGCCTTGAGGACCACCAAGACCTGGAAAATGGTAACCTACCCAGCTGTGTTCATGGGACCGCTGATCCCGATCTCCCCAAACAAGGCCATCTCACGGATGGCCTTCTGTTGCTCCCCCAGCATCAGGTATGCAGAGTTCCACCGAGTCTCCACGTCCCGCATGATTTTGTGCTGCAGGATGTTCAGCTCTGCCTGTTTCTCTCACAGGATCTTGCCCCCTTACCGCTGTGGTGGAAGTAGCCCACCACATTCCTGCATTTTGAAATCAGCTGGCTTGTAGCAGTAGTGGTGGTGGCACCATCAAGTACTCCCTGCATGCCTCCTACAAGGAGGGCACCACCGTTCTGCTAAAGTGGTGTTTGCGGGCACTTGGCAAGATGGGGCCACAAGTGCCATGAACTCATAGATTCATAGATTCATAGATCCATTGATGTTAGGGTCGGCAGGGACCTCAATAGATCATCGAGTCCAACCCCCTGCATAGGCAGGGAAGAGTGCTGGGTCTAGATGACCCCAGCTAGATGCATATCCAACCTCCTCTTGAAGACCCCCAGGGGAGGGGAGAGCACCACCTCCCTTGGCAGCCCGTTCCAGACCTTGGCCACTCAAACTGTGAAGAAGTTCTTCCTAATGTCCAATCTAAATCTGCTCTCTGCTAGCTTGTGGCCATTATTTCTTGTAACCCGCGGGGGCGCCTTGGTGAATAAAACCTCACAATTCACTTCTGTGCCCCCGTGATGGACTTATAGGCAGCCACAAGGTCGCCTCTCAACCTTCTCTTGCGGAGGCTGAAAAGGTCCAG
>NW_005843391.1:61313-70623 GCF_000455745.1 Alligator sinensis | reverse complement strand
AGTCTGGCGCCTTGCTGCTGCCTCTCTACAACCCCAGTGAGAGACTTGTCGTGCCCCTCGCTTAGGAACACTGAGGCAAAGAACTCGTTGAGGAGTTCAGCCTTGTCCCCCCTGTCCGTCACCAATTGCTTCTGCCCATTTAGCAGGGGTCCTATTCCACCCTGGGCCTTCCTTTTCCTCCCTATATATCTAAAAAACAATTTTTTGTTGTCCTTTACTTGGATGCCATCCTCAGCTCCATGGCAGCTTTGGCCCGTCTAACTGCCTCCCTACAAGCACGAGCAGAGGAGGTATATTCGTCTTTGGTGATCTCTCCCTGTTTCCGCTTTTTATGTGCTCCCCTTTTGGCCCTTAGGCTGCCCTGGATTTCTCTGATCAGCCAAGGAAGCCTCCTGGCCCCTTTCCCTCTTTTTCCTCACATCAGGATCGTCTCGCTTTGTGCCCGAAGGATCGTTTCCTTAAGGCACAGCCACCCTTCTTGGGCTCCCATCACTTCAATCACTTCCCATCACTGGGTGCCTGAACCCGGCTACTCAACTGGAGAGAAGGGCCAGATATCCAGAGCAAGAATCTCCCCAATGGTCCAAATCATCATTCTCGCCTTTGCAACTCGCCCCACTTTCTGTCCAACTTTCTCCCACTGCTTTGGGGAAAAGGGGCTTTGCAGTGATTGGGGGACTTCTGTTAGGGCACATTCACACTGGTGCCAGGCTCAAAATGCTCTCACATTGTGCTACTAACCTGCTTCTGGGTCGAGGGTGGGGGTCCCCCTCCTCAGCAGGGTGAGGCACAACTGCAGGAGGAGCTGCCTCAGCTGAGCCACTTGCCTGAGCCTCCATAACCTCAACCTCCTCCGAGGTGCTACTTTCCAGAGAAAGAGACCTGGGTCTAGGGGAACTTTGAAGGGTAAAGAGCACAAACACTGATTCCCCCTTGGTCCCCAGAATTGCTTGAGCCATGGTGTTCAGGTCCCCTGGTTCCAGCTGCAGCTCCTCCTCTGGCAGTGGGAGGCTCATGCTGGGAGATGACACTGGAGGAGACAGTGATTCTGCTGCTGGTGCCTGTTTCTGGAGTTAGGGAGGTGGTTCAGGTGCAGGGATGTCAGGTACAGCTACTGCTTTCACCTCCTAGCTTCCACTAGCAGCAGAAGCCTCATGGCTTCTTGGGAAGAGGATGTGTCCATGTATGGGGCAGTAGTGTGTGTGTGTGTGTGGGGGTGTTCTGTGTCTTTCCCTCCCCTCCTCCCCTCCCCTGCCAGGAGACCTGGCACCTGCCTTTCCAGCATAATTCATATTAATTTTTACTGTGCTGCAAAAGGTGTGTATCTGTGTGTCACTCCTTTTGTGTCATGTGTTTCCTTGTGCTGTGTTGTGTGCGTGCACTGGACTCTGCTTTGATTATTAATAACTATATAGCGTGTCTTCTTCTGTGATGTGCTATTAATGTGAATGTGTGCCTAGTACTGTACTTCTTCTTCTGTGCTGTAATACGTACCTGAAATGACATAAATCCTTCTTCCAAAACCCTGAGTTCTGAGTTAGTCTCAATCTGAATCTCCATCTGACTTGTGTTGTCTTCAGTCTTTATGTAAACTAACTATAATAATATTCATAACTATATATACTTTGATTCCAAATCTCTTCTTCAATGAATATCTGACATCTTTGTGTGTGTGCATGTCTTTGTGGACTGTGCACTTCTCTGCACAGTGATGAATCACGCTGCCAGGGAAAACACTGAGCTTTCTTTTTTAAAAGTAATGCAAAAAAAGAGAGAACAAATATAAACTGGAGGAAATGAATTGGATAAGTATTAAATAGAGAGATTCTAAGCTAAGCTAAACTAAACTAAGCTAAACTATATCCTATCCAAACCTTTCTAACAGCAAAAAGTAGCAGGCCACTGACTAGCAAGCAAGCCAGGAGCCACAGTACCTTTCAGACACTCTTACTCAGGCAGAAACAGCTCAGCAAAGGGACATAGAAGCCTACAGACAGAGGCTTTTATGCTGCTTCTATGTCCCTCCTGTGCGGGCCGGGAGCGACCCGAGCCCTTTTTCGTGCTGCATGCAGGCTGTGGCCAGCAGCCCGGGCACGCCGGGTTGGAGAGGGAAGGCCGTCGAGCTGGAATTAGGCACAAACGTGTATTGGTAGTTTTAAAGATTGTTTACTTACACCGAGATGGCAGTGGTGTAGGCTGGAAAACTTGATTGAGTTGCAGTTACAGACAGACAACACAGACGGTCTCGTGGAGGTTGCTAGGCTCCACGGTGCAGAGCTCCGGATGCTCTGGGTGAACGAGCCACCAAAATAGAAATCGTAGATACGTCTTATAAAAGTCGCGCTCGAAGACGGGAAGAGGTGGGCGGTGGATCAGGTCGCCACGCTCCTCTGGATCTCACACAGGGTTTCTATTACCCTGCCGTGTACCCAGAGTCCCCACGAGATGGATGTGGAGTCCTCTTCGGCTTGGGTGGAAACCACACTAGCCAATCACGGGGAACGAATTTGCATACCGGTGGCGGGAACTCTTTTGCACCGTGCATTCCTCTTGCAACATGAGCAATGCACCCTGCAAAAGAAGCTGCAGAAAAGGCGGGAAACTCGTCCCTGCACCGGGTTTTTCCTCTACAACAGGAAACTCTCCCGTGCAATGAAGCTGCAACTTGGCGGGGATAATTCTGGTGCCGAAGCACACACACAATCATGCCTTTTGGGTCATGACACCTCCCACAGACACTGTGATTGGAAGGGCACTCGGAGAGAAATCACGCCCACTGGCAAGCTAGACATGTCAGTCCTTCCCCCACTATTTCCCTTCCCCGCCCCCCGCACTTCCTCCCTCCTCTAAATTTCTATTACCCCAGCAAGACTGCCCTCTGAATCTCCAAATTGGAAAATCTTTTCCAAAGTGTTTCCAAATACATTTAGAAAGTTTAAAGCTTCTAGTGATTCAGTTCTGATTCAGAGATTTGGCCTCTGAATCGGTCCGAATCTTCTCCAAATTGAATCGTGATCCAAAGCTTTGCACAGCCGTAGTATCTTGGCTCTTTTGCCTTCATTTATATGTACTCAGATGGTGCCCCTCTGTGCCTGCAGGATCAGTTGCTTGAGGAACTTCCACCCTTCTTGGACTCACAACTCACTGATGTTATTACCCCTCAGTGCCACTCTATCTCCTGAGCTTGTTGAAGTTGGTCTTCTTTTGCCCTACTAGTTATCTTTCCCACCTTTCTCCCATCAGTGAATCCTACCAACTTCTGGTCACTCTCCCCTAGGTGACCTTGTACCTGCAGATCCTCTACCAAGTCCCCATGAGAGCAATGCTGCACCCCCTGACAGGCCACGCTTCCCTCTTCGGCAACGGTGGGGGGGCAGGCAGGAGCACTGCTGCCCCCCTGTGGGAGAACCGTGCTCAGGTCTGAACGATTGGCCACAAGGGACCCCCTTCCCCAGTTGGTAAGACTGGCCACGGGGGGACTCCACCTCTTCTGCAGTGGCTGACTGGTCACTGGGTGGCACATGACTCCCCTGGTAATCACGCTATGGCAGGACGCCTTCTGCGCCTTCCTAAACAACGGGGGCTGGGAGATGCCAGTCCAGATTCTTTGCAACCTCGTGTTCAAAATGACACTTGGATGGGCAACTTGTTTGCAAGCATTTCTGAAACACACTGTCCGGTTGCAGCCTGTCTGAGAAGATATTATGCTAAGATGGACAGACATTTGGGCCCTCTGTTAACACTTAAAGGGGGCAGGTGGGAGATCACATAAGGTATCGAGCCTGGAAAATGTGGCATACAGAAGATGTGCTCATCGATGCCACTCTTCCCCCCCCCCCAACTCCTTCTGATCAAGGCATCACCCAAAATCTCATTTGCCAGACGTGAAACCTCTTGGCCAGGTTGGAAGCTAGAGCAAGGGAAGAAGAGATGAAGGCTTTTCTGCCAAACTCCCCTTAAAGTCACACAAGGCATGGTGGCCTGCTCACAAGAAGATCCACGGCTCAGATGTGGCAGCAACTTGCATGTCTTGAGTCACATGTGAGAGGTAAACCAATGTCTGTGTGACGCCACCGTATTTTGGGACATCAAGGAGGGGTGTGAAGCGTGCAAACTGAGTAATGCTAAGGCTTCTAGCCATAGTCCCAGAACTAAGTACCAAAAGTGAAGAGAGCATGCGCTGCAGCCCTGGGAGATGTGAGTGCTGTGATTGGGCATTAGGGAGCAAGGGACAACATCTTCCCTATAGGAATATGGCTGGCACAGTGCCAGGGGATTGGTGCACCACATAGGGGATGCTTGGCACAGAGCCAAGGGATTGGACAATTTGGGATGAGAAAAGTTACAATAGTGATGACCAAACAGAGGAACACGTGTGTCTGTGCTGCCACCCTGCGGAGACAGGAGCAAGCTTGGACTTCTTGTTCAAACAGCGGGGGCTCCAGAAACTAGCATCCCACACACCCAGCGGAGGATCTGGGACCGCTATCACAGAAGGTCGCTGTTGTAACACCTAAGGAACCGCTTGCCAGGTCGTATTATGGGGAGGAAATCTGTAATAAATGTTAGGTATTACTAGTAAAAGTTCACTTGATACCAAATTGGACAAGGGGCCATGTCAGTCCTTGGTGGGCTCTGGCAAAAGTATCCTAGTAGCAACTATTGGCAAGGAAGGCAGGAGCCAGAGAGAGATTGATAGTACCAAGTTAGGGACTACAGCCGATGGACAAAGGTAATCTCTATGGTTCAGGGGACAAGGGTGGCAACCTAGGACCCTGGTTTCCCTCTTTGTTATCTGCACTAGCACTCTGGAGAGAGCTTGTTCTTGATCATGTTAGGTCTGGGCAAGATGATAAAAGTAAGCATTATGCCTGATTCTGTTGCCGCTCCTACACAGCCAATGCCTGTAGCTCTGCAGCATTTGTGAAGGAGCTGAAAATTAAGACAAGGACCCTTGGCAAACATTGAAATTTGCTGGCCCTGATGCATGGGTAAACTTTTGCAACTCTTGGAGTTGTTAGCCACGGCAGTTAAACCAAAACTGTTGAGGAAGGAGGAAAAGGAATGAGACCACTCATTCAGGGTCTATTGCAGGTGAACCAAGCCTTACATAAGGAGATCCAAGACTTACAAGGGATTGTATTGGAAGAAAGGGTTCAGTCTGCCACCTTAACAGAGGAGGAAAAACGTAGGTTTCCTGCTTTAATAGAGAAGGAAAGGCTTTAAACTGTTGCCTTAATAGAGGAGGAGAAATCCAGGTCTGCAGCCTTGGTAAAGGACATAGAGAACTGGATATGCACAGGTTGTTACCACACAGAATTTAAGCTTGCTTAGCTTTTCTCAGGAGGAGAAGGAAAGGAGGGAGTGAGCAGAAAGAGAGCTACTTGCAGCCATACAGGAGATAAAACAATGGAAGCAGCTGAGGGCCCTTGGCAGAAGAAGAAAATGGCTCATCCCGGGATATGGGTGCAGCCTCATCAGTCCCTGGAGGAGTTGTGAGCTGCCCAGGAAGGGATTTCCACAGGGGTGGTGGGTTTTTTCCCCCTGGCAGCTGGGTACTTAAGTTGCTTAAAGGGGAAGCTGGGGTATCTGGGAATCCCCACTTCCCTCCTTTCAGCTGCCTACCTCCCACCCCCTTTCCTGGAGCATCCATACAGTTTTATTATAGCTTATTACTTTTTGTTCCTTACCCACTGAACTCTGCCACAAGTGTTGTAAACTTTGCACCCTATTAGAGTGTAAGACTGCCTAACATTTATTGTGACTACCTTTTCTGACTACTTGAACCCTCACCTGTGAATATAGAGTATTTGCATAGATTTTTACATGTACTGCCTATAGTTCCTATGTTCTCTGTATATATGTTATATTTTAACTTCTTTTTTATCTCTTATTAAATTGTATACAGTTAAACCTCAATTAGTGCCCTGGCTGTGCTCTATAGGGGAGAAGGAAAGCTGCACATGGCTCAGCAGTAGAGCTATCCAAAATTTCACCAGCCATTTCATTTTGACACTGTTTTTACCAATTTCAAGGTGGAAACAGCAAAATCAAAACAAAACAAAGGCCCTTGAAATAGCCTTGAAACAAAATGAGACTAATTGAAATATTTTAAAGTCAAAACATTTTGACCATACACTGGGGATGGGAAGTCAGTCCAGCTGGGCTGACTTCCCATCCCCAGCGCAAGATGTGTTACGGGGTGGAAGGCAGCCCAGCTGGGGTCCTTCCTGGTCCCGCACACTAGATCACACCAGGGGTGGAAGGCAGCCCAGCTGGGCTGATACCCTGTCCCCCATGCTAGGACATGCCGGGAGTGGGAGGCAGTCCAGCTGGGCTGCTTCCGTGTTCCTCATGGTAGATCACACAATTCTAGTGTGATCTAGTGCTGGGGATGGGACGTGATCTAGCCTAGTGGGATCTAGCACGGGGGATGGGGACGCAGCCCAGCTAATCTGACTCCCCATCCCCAGCGAAACTCAAAACAGCATCGAAACACCTTGTCCTGGTGCTTCCTCACTCAGCCCTCCAGAATTTCCAGCAACAAGCACTTCCCACAATTGGGAGTGCTTGAACCCCAGATCCCAGCCCCCCGCAGACATGTCAGGCAGCCTCCGCAGCCTGGAGACAAGAGTAACATCTGTGTGGGACCTGGGACCATAGGCTCCATTTGGGTAAATACCTCCGAAGTACCAATTGCGGGCGGTGCATCCAGATCAGGGAGCCTAGGGATATGACATGTGTTCATCACCATGTTGTATGGTGGGCCCTATCCGCTTGGCGCATACATTCGTAGATTCATAGATTCGTAAATGTAGGGTTGGAAGGGACCTAAGTAGATCTTCAAGTCCAACCCCCTTCCCTGGGCAAGACAGAATACTGGGATCATATGACCCCAGCTAGGTAATTGTCAAACCTCCTCTTAAAGACCCCCAGGGTAGGAGCCAGCACCACTTTCCTTGGAAGTTGGTTCCAGATCCTAGCTGGCCTGACTGTGAAGTAGTGCCTTTGGATGTCCAGCCTGAACCTACTCTCTAACAACTGACGGCCGTTGTTCCTTGTTACTCCAGGAGGTGCTCGGGTGAACAGGGTCTCTCCCATTCCCCGGTGGTCCCCCCAGTAAATTTATAGATGGCCACCAGGTCCCCTCTCAGCCTTCTCTTGTGAAGGCTGAACAGGGTCAGGTCCTGTAGCCTTTCCTCATAGGGCCTGCCCTGCTGTCCCTGGATCATGCGAGTGGCCCTCCTCTGGACCCTCTCAATACTGGCCACTTCTCTCCTGAAGTGCAGTGCCCAGAACTGGTTGTCCCTGAGCATCATCCCCCCTGCTGGTCCTTCCCAGATGTGTTTCTGGATAATCTTCTCAAAGAGCTTCCCCAGGATTGAAGTAAAACTAATGGGACTATAATTGCCCGGGTCCTCCCTCCTCCCTTTTTTGAAAATGGGAACCACATTGGCCTTCTTCCAGTCGTCTGGCACCTGGCCAGAGCACCACAAGTGCTCATAAAGCCGTGCCAGGAAGCCCTCGATAACCTCTGCCAATTCCCTCAGCACCGTGGGGTGGACAGTATCTGTACCTGCTGATTTGAACATTTCCGGTACCACCAGAAGTTCCCTAACTCAGTACTCCTTGACCCTAGACCTGGAGGAGTTTCCCCCAAGTCTGTCCTGAATCTCAGTGGGGGAGTTCCAGCCCCTGCACAAAAAAAATGGAGGCAAAGAAATTGTTAAGGTCTGCCTTTTCCTCTGGTGCAACCACCAGATTGCCAAGCGTATCCCACAGGGGCCCCACCTTACCTGGTGCTTTCTTCATACTCCCTATGTATTTAAAAAAGGACTTTTTGTTGTCTGTGACGCTAGCCTGAGTTCCGTATCTGCCTTAGCTTTCCTAACATCCCCCCTACAAACCCGAGCGATGGAGGTATACTCATCTTTTGTGATAGCCCCTCCCTTCCACTGGGTATAAACCTCTTTTTTTGGCTTTCAGGCATTTTTGAATGCCTGTGGTGAGCCAGGGAGGCTTTTGAGCATTCTTGCCCACTTTGATTCTCCTTGGGATTGTCACCCCTTGGGCTCAAAGGATCATCTCCTTAAGGAACGAACACTCATCTTGGGTACCCAGTTCCCCTACTCTCCTCAACTCATTGAAGTTTGCCCTCTTGACCCTCCTTATGTGCTTGTTTGAGTAAGAGACCGGGTGGGTATAATTACTGCCATGTGGTCCTCACCCATGGGTGACTGGTGCCTCCTGAGTCTGGAGGGATCCCTGAAGATGTCACCAGCAGTGGCAGGGGTAGGGCCGGTAAGCCCCTGCAGATGCTGCTGCCAGCAGCAGCAGCAGCAGCAGCCCTGTCAGGGGGGGTTGTGCCTCCCACACTGTACCCCCTGCACGTTGCCTATGTCATCACGCATAGCCGTTGCTGTTCCTCTGGCCTACTAAACAGACACAAGTAATTGCCTGCAAGGGGACCCCCTGGCTTCCTGAGGACCTGGGGGACTCCCTGGGTCCCTGTCTGCAGTGAGGTGGGGGTGGGCCTGGTCCCTTGTCCCTCTAACCCAATGTTACCAGATTTGCCCATTACTTTGGGGTGTGCTCATTTATTAGGGCTATGTTTGTAGGGTCTTGGTAATTCTGTCAGTGTGCTGCTTGTGTTACCTGTGTTTCTATACGGCACTGTATCTCTCCCTTCTGCAAGCCCTCACCCCCCCAATGGAGTGGAGCTATCTTGCAGGACTCAATCTCAATGGGCTGGGTTCCTCCAGTCACTAAATCAGTCATACACACAAACACACATAAATTAACGTGACACGCCTGACCTGGCCGGGCTGATCAGCATGGACAGGCTGACACCCTCATGTGCCAAGAATCAGTTCATAAGAGCAACAATAAAATGCAGTCAGACACAAGCACACAGGTAAACAGAATCCCTCTGAATCCGGCTGGGTGTCCAGCTGACACCCTCATGGGCCAGCATTCAGTTCATAAGGGCACGTCTGAGTCAAACTGGGTCAATCAGCCTATACAAGCTGATCCCCTTATGTGTTTCAAACTCAGCACGTCCCAATCTTTGGCCTCTTGATGAGCAGACCCCACAGTATTTTTGGGCCTCACAGGGATCTTTAGCTTAGGTAAAAGAAGCATTGCTGCAGAGCACGGGAGAAAAGAGAAAGAGAGAAGGAAAGATATACCCAGTTACTACCAGTTTGACTATAAAAGTTATTTATTGCTAAGCATATGAAATATATAATGGCACTAGTAGTAATAAACATACAGAAGAAAAACAAACACCAACAATGACAGTACTACCCTG
>NW_005843391.1:60664-61221 GCF_000455745.1 Alligator sinensis | reverse complement strand
TTTTATACCCTCAGTTCAGCTGCTTCGAAGCACCATCAGTAGTGTAAATCATTGTCTTTTCTATTGACAAGGGGTTATCTGGTTTGGAACATCTCAAGAAACTGATTGATAATCAGCAAACACATAAGGTTAGGGAGTAACCAGATACTTGGGAGCCAGCTTGAAATTTCTGTGGATAGCAGATATACTAATGGGATATCTCATGATTTCTTCAGAAAGAATAGATAGCTTGCAGCATCAGGATTTTGGATTTTTACTTGTTGTGAACAAGCCTCAGCTTAGCATGACTTTTCCAGACCTTACTATAGTCTTTTAACAGACTTAAGGCAATTATTGGGGTGCTCATAACCTTTGGGCAGGAGGACTTCCACCAGTCATCCTGGGAAAAGCATGACAACACCTGTGATTAGGGCTCCAACGGGATGGACGCTGTGATGAACCCTTTACCATTGTTCAACTGTTGCCCATACCCCCTCGGACTCAGTCTCTTGCCTCAGCAATCCCTAACCCAGCAACCAAGTTTTAGTCAATCAAGTTTAAATAGGCCTCCCATAGTG
>NW_005843391.1:50959-60601 GCF_000455745.1 Alligator sinensis | reverse complement strand
AATCCAGATTAGAACTGGTCTGAAAAATGCTGAGCTGGGTGTGTGTGAACATGAGTTAATTAGCATTTGGAGCACAGATTCCCCATCATGCAGTGCTCCCCTGCTTCTCTGGTCCCAGAATTCACTGCAGTCTCTGCTTCAGGCTTTCTGTTCTCCATCTTTCGTGTCAATGAATGGTCATCTGGTTCCATCTCGGATGCAAATGAGACCTAGGGCAGTTGTTTCACTCTTGTCATCCTTATTTGGGTGGCCTTAGGTGTGTCTCTCACTGCATCTTAATCAGTTTCGTTTATGTAGAGGAGGGGAGGGAGGGGGAATTCTTTGTGAGTCAGACAGACTGCATCCTGTGCCAGGGTTGCCCGAGAACACAGAGCTGAGACGTAACACCAAGATCCAGCATTGGAGGCCTATCCCGTGGCATGGTGTGGGGGTCGGGTTGGCTTCCCAGGGGTGCAGCAGGCACGGGGTGTCCTGTGCATCTCTGCTGGGGTTCAAATGAGGACTAAAAATACCTTCTGGAGGCCCCTCCACAAACCCTGCTATCAAACTCACAGCAAACTTGTGTGCCAGTCCCAGAGCATGTCATTTTGTGTGCTCTGGTTGCGCAGATCTCTGGTGTGGCAGGAAAACTGAGTTATGCTAGGGCTTTTAGCCATAGTGCAGGCCTTTCTAGCACTAAGTACCAGATTCAAGAGTGTGTGTGCTGTGGCCCTGGGAGATGTGAGTGCTGTGATTGGGCATTAGGGAGCAAGGGACAACAGCTTCCCTATAGGAATATGGCTGGCACAGTGCCAGGGGGTTGGTGCACCACATAGGGAATACATGGCACAGAGCCAAGGGATTGGACAATTTGGGATGAGAAAAGTTGCAACAGTGATGGCCAAACAGAGGAACACATGGTGCCTATGCTGCCACTCTGGGGAGACAGGAGCAACCTTGGACTTCTTGTTCAAAGAATGGGGGCTCCAGAAACTAACATCCTGCACACCCAGTGGAGGATATGAGACCACTACGACAGAAGGTTACTGCTGTAATGCCTAATGAACCACTTCTCAGGTCATATTGTGGGGAGGAAACCTGTAATAAAACTGAGGGATTACTATTAAAAGTAATTAAAAGTTCACTTGATACCAAATCGGACAAGGGATGTGTCAGTCCATGGGGAGCTCTGGCAAAAAGTATCCTAGTAGCAACAATTGGCAAGCCAGGCAGGAGCCAGAGCCGGATTGATGGTATCAAGTTAGGGACTACAGCTGATGGACAAAGGTAATCTCTAGGGCTCAGGAGACAAGGATAGCAACCTAGGACCCTGGTTTCCCTCTTTGTTATCCGCACTAGGGTGTCACGGAGAGCTCATTGTTGATTGGACTAGTTCTGGGCAAGTTGATAAAAGTAGGCATTATGCCTGATTCTGTTGCCACTCTTACACAGCTGATGTCTGTAGCCCTGCAGCATTTGTGAAGGAGCTGACAATTGATAAGAAGGACCCTTGGCAAAAAATGGTATTTGCTGGCCCTGATGCATGGGTAAACCTTGGCAACTCTTGGAGTTGTTGGCCACAGCAGTTAAACCAAAACTGTCCAAGAAAGAGAAAAGGTGGCATTCATTCAGGGTCTATTGCAGGTGAACCAAGCCGTACATAAGGAGATCCAAGACTTACAAGGAATTGTAGAGGAACATAGGGTTAAGTCTGCCACCTTCACAGAGGAGGAAAAACTTAGGTCTGGTCCCTTAAAAAAGGAGGAAAGGGTTAAATCTGTTGCCGTAAAAGAGGAAGAGAAATTCAGGTCTGCAGCCTTGGTAAAGGAGAGGGAATTGGAAGTGCACAGGTTGTTACTACCCACAATTTGAGCTTGCTTGGCTCTCCTCAGGGTGAGAAGGAAAGAAGGGAGCGAGCAGAAAGAGACCTACTTGCAGCCATACAGGAGACAAAAGAATGGAAAAGGAAAACAGAGGAGGCCCAGGGTGGGGTTCGCGCCCTTTTAGAGCAATCAAAGCAGGGTGTAAAGGGTCGGTGAGATCACCTTGACGGCCAGCAGGAGATTGCCCACCTGCAGGCTCAGCTAAAAGCCAGCCCTGGGATTGTAGCTGCTCTTCACCTCTGGTGGCTGGCTTTCCTGAGGACCGTTCTCATCTAGACCCACCCCATAGGAGGATAACTCTTGTGTTAACATAGAAGCTTTGGGGAAAAGCTTTGTATCTGGCCCTTCCAGGAGGGGATGGGCTGGCAGCTCTGGAGCCTAGTGCCCCCACGGCACCATGACTGTCCAGTCTACATAAAGGATGGATGCCCGGGGAGGGTTCATTGACACTTGCACACGAACTGAGAGCTTGCCCCTCTCATCCACTCAGGCTGAGGCTAATGCAAAAACTTTGGGACCTCTTGACAAAGGGACGCCCCCAGATTGGGTCATTGGAGTCCATAACTGACCTGCATTTCACCATCAGCTAGACACCCCTATGCTGTAGCAGCATGCATTGAGCCCTCTGAGGTTTTTAGCTCTCCCACCTCACCTTAAGTATGGGTACGGAGGTGGCCAGAGGGAGACCTTGCAGCGCATTTTGCATTATGCATTACCTGGAGACAATTTGTTAGGTTTGTCCTACTCAGTAAAACAGAAACGGGGAGAGCCCCCACATGCACTTGTGGCAAAAAAGAAAGTTTTGACCTTGTTACGTGGGGTGGTGCCAATCCCACAGCAGGGATATGCAAAGTGGGCCGTCCCAGATTTCAGAGTTGCTCTGTTCAAACAGTGCAACTGTTTATAGTGAAATGAAGGTACCGGCAGGAGACTTACCTGAGACAACCCCATTGGATAGGATTGAAGTAAGGTTGGCAGATGTGTTTATGGCTACTAATGTTTCCTTCTCAGCCCCACCCAGGACGGGAAGGATTGCAGTTTATACTGGAGCGCCCAGAGGCAGAGACTGAAGATACAGACCCGTGGTGAGGTGAGAGGCCCATCTGATCATTTGCTATGGCAGAGGTAAGGAGACAGTTGTTGAGGTGTGAGCCCTGGGAGGCTAGTGATGGGCTTCCCACATCAGAGCTGCTTAGTCGACTGCCATGCCATCAGGAAGAGGAAGACAAGGGCCACAGGTATCATGACAGGGAAGCCCATAACCATTGTGACCAGTCATATTAGGACTGCCCAGTGTCTTCGGTCCAAACCCTGCATGAATTGGACCTGCAACTTTTGATCAGTGGGGTAGGCCAGAGGTTAAGATGTTCTGGGAAGAAACACCACCTCAGGGGACACTGGGGCAGCAAACAATGCTATTAGACACCGGTGCATCCATCCCCATCATTAGGTGTGAGGGCCTCCAAACTTCCCAGCCAAAAGGCCCCAAAACACAAACTTTAGAAGGATTTAATGGCAAGGCTTCCATGGCATCTTTAACCAACCCCTGCGGTATTGGGTTGGAAAACGTGCCTCCCTGCCTGAGGCCCATTGCACCTTTGCTCTCACACTACTGGGAGGTCAAGGACCCTTAGCGGCGGATGCCTTGCACCAGCTCTGTGCAGTGGTGGATTTGGTCAATAATGTGATTTTAGTTCGGTCACATTATAACTGACCAGCCAATGATCCAGATGTGCAGGTCATATGAGCCGCACACCACTGTGTTTCTTTAAAAGCTGAGGAAAACTTGGTATGGCCACAGTGGCCTGCGTGTGTCCAAGCCATTGTTAACACTGTTCCTATGGTCTGGCCGCACAATAAATTGGAAAGTGCCAGGATAGATGCCTTTGAAAAGGAAGAGGGTCCTGATGCCCGCACAAACAATACAGGTTCCCAGCGGCTGCCAAACCTGGTATTAATCAAATCATTCGGAGCCTCATGCGACAGAAAGTCCAAGTTGAACAAGCCGGTACCAATAATAGTCCAATTTGGCCAGTCTTAATGGCAGATGGAAAAACCTGGTGACTCACTATTAACTATTGTGAGCTTAACAGATGACCCCCACCGTGAGCTGCTGTGGTTGTTCAGAATCCAGAGGTTATAGCCTCCATTCCAGGGGGTGCTAAATGGTTTTCTGTTTTGGATTTGTCAAATGCCTTTTTTGCCATTCCTTTGCACACCGACTCATGGTCCAAGTTTGCCTTCACTTTTATGGATTGGCAGGACACATTTACCTGAGTCCCTCGAGGGTTTCATGACACACCAGCCATCTGCCACCAACATATCATTAAAATGTGGAACCTGCTTCCTGTTGCTGACCGAGATCATGTTATCCTGTACGTAGATGATATTTTGAATGCAGCTGCCCCCAGGGAACAGTGTCCAGAAAGCACTCAGACAACTCTGACCGTTACATGGGACTTTGGAGTTCAGATCAGCCCATGAAAGGTGTCACTGGAGCAACAACAAGTTAAATATCAGGGCATTGAATTAGGGGCAGAGGGCCGTGGCCCTGAGAAGCAAAGAATTGAGCTTCTGTGCAAACTTCCAGCTCCTACTGACTTAACAACCCTCCGCTCATTCTGGCCCTGACAGGCTTTTCAAGTGAATTTATTGAGATGTAAGCTGAAACTGCTCCCCTATATCAGTTACTAAAAAAGGGTCACCATGGGAGTGGGGCCCTGCTCTGCAAAATGCTTTTAACAACTTGCGGCATGCCCTGATGCAAGGCCCCGCTTTGGCCTGTCCTAGACCAGAGTTACCTGCTGAGTTACGTTTAGCAGCTCAGAGGACAGCTTAGGCGCTGTGCTTTACAGGACCATGGCAATGGGCTAAGGCCTATAGCCTATGCGTCATGAATACCGAGACAAGGTGAACAAGCATTCACCCCTGTGAAAAGAAGTCCTTGCCCTAGTCTGGGCCTCACAGCACTGGGAATACTTAATTGGCCACTCCTGGGGTCTTGCAAGCAAGCCGCACTCCCATCAAATATGTTTTGTCAGGCAAAATCAGTGAAGACAAGGTTTCTAATCCTTGACTGGCCAAGTGGCCCGTGGCTGTACTAACCAAAATGTGACTGTACAAAAGGTCCCACAGCCGTGCCTTGTCCCTTATGCCATAACAGCACGGCTGGTGGAAGGAAGGGAGACACCAAGTAGAGCTGTTAATGGGTGCCAACTATCACAAATGACACCAGGAAAACAGGGTCCATTTGATTTCTGCGCTTGTGATCCAGGTCTAGAAAATGAGGAGGGTATTTTGGTGCGGTTTGTGGATGGGCCTAATTACTGTCAGGAAGCGAAAGCCCATCCTGGCCCCAGTGCCCCCCCCCCCAGCCACAGCGCCATGGCCCCATGTCTTGCAGCCCAGTAGGGACTGGAGCAGATGCCCAGAAACTCAGCACTAACCACAGCATCACCTGCCTCCTCCAGGCCCGGCACTGTAAAGGAGGGCAGGGGGTGGTGCCCGGACACCTTGGTCCCCTCCCCAGCATGGGGCAGAGGTAGGCAGTGGTTAGACTGGCAGGGGCTGAGGTGAGAGATCTCATCGCAGGAAAGGAATGGGCTCACGGCGGGTGGCAGGACTCAGAGCCCAGACACCTGGGTTGTGTTTCATTCTGGCAGGGAGCGAGGTTTGGGGGTGAGAGCGGGCGAGAGCAGGCAGCTCGGATGCCTGGCTTCGATTGCAGCTCTCGCGGAGGAGAGGGACGAAGGTGGGGAGAGATGAGCCCGGACACCTGGTCGTGTTCCTTGCCCAAGAACAAGAGGCATTTGCAGGACTTGGGGAGCAGAGGTGGGGAAGGGCCTTTCTGCCCCCATCCGAGCAGCAGCGCGGGGCTCAGCGTCAGGGCAAGGTGAGTCCTGGGGCTCGAGCCATCACCCTGGGGCTATGGTTTCAGCCACCGCATAGTCTGCGAGGCCCACCACGCTCCTCTTTCTAGAGCAGCCCATGGCAGGGCTCAGAGCTGTCGCTAGCGAGCCCAGGGTCCCGGCCCACTCCCCTCCCAGAGCCAGGGGCAGAAGCCAACAGCCCTGGCCCCTCCCCACCCATCTCACCGCTGGTGCCAGTCTCGTTCTGGGCCGGTGCCCTGCCAGCCCGCTGACATGGCGTAGCGCCGGTGTATCCAAGTGCCATGTCTCATCCGCTGCACACCCCTTCTTGATGCCCTA
This sequence comes from Alligator sinensis, assembly GCF_000455745.1. NCBI lineage: Eukaryota > Metazoa > Chordata > Crocodylia > Alligatoridae > Alligator > Alligator sinensis. The sequence goes on along the minus strand of NW_005843391.1, from coordinate 54,531 downwards.
AAATATGGTGGCAATGTCACGAAGACATTGGTTGACTTCTTGCATGTTACTCAAGACATGCAGGTTGCTGCTGCATCTGAGCCGTGGATCTTCTCACAAGCAGGCCACCATGCCTTGTGTGACTTTAAGGGGAGTTTGGGAGGAGAGCCTTCATCTTTTCTTCCCCCGCTCTAGCTTCCAACCTGGCCAAGAGGTTTCACGTCTGGCAAATGAGCACACGCTGGATGGTGAGTAGTAGGATTCCCAGAGCTGTGACCACCACAATGGGGTGTAAATCCAAATTCAGGATGTGGGTTGCAATAGGTGATCAGCCCAACAGTTTCCACTTTTTCAGAGATTCAAATTTTCTTGCCTACTGATCTTGGCCAGACAGTAGTGCCTGGTCCTGGCACAGTTTGAAAATGATGCAGGAATTGCCCTGACACTTTCCAGTAAAAATCATCAAAACAAAGAACAGGAAAAAAAGGTGGAATCTTGTTCAGGATGGAGCTGTCAGAGATTTTGGGTGATGCTCTGATCAGAAGGACTTGGGGGGTCCCCCACTGAGTGTGCCACAACTGAGTCGGTCTTCTGTATGCCACATTACCCATGCCCCACCGTGGGATGGGGATTTGTCACTGGGCTGCATCTGAAAAACAAAACTAAGAGGAGCTCTGCTCCAATTACTTTTTGCCCTTCCACTCCCTCAGCTGTGAGGAGTGGGACCACTTGCGTATTTTGCCATGTCATTATGGATTTCCACTTGATATACAGCAGGGCTGACTTTGTTAACGATGCACACCGGGCCTTTCCACAAAGGAGATAAAGCATCCTTAGCATCCCAGACCCGGTACATTACTTGGTCTCCCACCTGCCACTCTTTAGGTGTTAACAGAGGGCCCAATTGTCTCTCCATCTTAGCATAATACCTGCCCTAGTGGCTGCCACCTGACGGTGTGTTTCCGAAACGGTTGTGAAAGAGTTGCCCATCCAAGTGTCATTTTGAACATGAGGTTGCAAAGAATCTGGACCGGCATCTCCCAGCCCCCGTTGTTCAGGAAGGCGCAGAAGGCGTCCTGCCATAGCCTCATGTGGGGAAAATCCATGGGCTGCTTGAGTCCGTCGCACAGCCATGAAGGCCAGAGGTAACGTTTCATCCCAGTCTTTGCCTTGCTGCTCAGTCACCTTTTCAAGGGCAGTTTCAAGGTGCGGTTAGTTCTGGGGATAGAGGGTGCCCTGCAATGTGAAATCGCTGTTTTATAGCCAGGGCCTCACAAAGGTCCTGCATTACCTTCCCCACAAAGTGAGGACCTTGATCAGAGTGAATTTTGTCAGGGAGCCCAAATCGAGCAAAACTTTCTGCCATTAGGACTTTGGTTTTAGTGAGCGCATCATTTTTATGAGTGGAAATTGCTTCTACCCACTTGGTGAAGGTGTGCACTACTACCATGCAGTACTTAAATCTTTTTTTTTTTTTCTGGGGCAATTCGATGTGGTCTACCTGGAGGCGGTTCGAAGGTCCTAGAAGGGGTGGTGACCTACAGGTCCCTTTACAAGCTGTGTGTCTGGGTTATTTGCTGAATAAGGGATGCGATTGTATATGTAATGGTCTATGTCATCCCTCATTTTCGGGCACCAGCAAGGATTTGATAACCATTTGAGGGTTTTATCTACCTCAAAATGGCCATTTCTGTGAGCCAGCCCCACCAGTTCCCTTCTTACTCCTTGTGAACTACCCATACAGGCAATCCATCTTCCCCCTGTGGTGCCAGCACCAATCAATGGTCACTGTCCAAACTGTGCACTCTCCCTTTTTGCCTTTTGTGCTGCCTTCTGGACTTGAGGATCTGAGGCCTGCAATGCTCATAGGTCAAGTTCAGGCTGACTGGATCCCGGTTTAGCTGCTGCTACTGGGGTAACCTTATCGGGCAGCATGCACAAAGGGTCTTTTAGGGCTCCTCCCTTAGCTGTGGCATCGGCTTAATTATTTAGATCAGCAGCCCGTGACCTCTTCTGGTGGCCTTTACTTTCCCTCTGCTAACAGGCACCTGGAGTTGTTCTGCTCAGTCCCACACATACCGCAGGAGCTGTGCGTGCGTCATTTGTTTCCCATCCCTTCAACTCCCATAAGGAATTGCATGCACTACCCTATCTGAATTGGAGAAAATGCAAATCCGACCAGCGGCACCCCTGGTATTTTCCAGTGCCACCGCAACGGCCCCCACTTCTGCGGCTTGAGCAGAACGGGGTTCACGGGATCCCTTATAAACCACGATGTGTGCCTGCCGATTCTGGCCAGGCTTGTGCTGGGATTTGTTTTCAGCCACTTTAATTGCTGCACGCTCCAGATGGGGTTTCCCTTCCTCACAGTGACTAGACCCATTAACAAACCCCACTAACACACTCCACATTTTCTAGAGCTGGATCATACGTGCAGAAAGCAAATGGACTTGGTTTTTCAACCACCCGTAAACACCTGTCTCACTTCTCAACTTCACTATTGGCTTTTGTTCATGTGGCGTTGATGCTGAGAAGAGCTGATAAGGTCCTGTGCCCTGGGGCTGCTCCCATGGATGTTCCTGTTTGCGGCCAATGAAGCGAGGAAGAGTGTGTGCAGGAACAACGTGGATCTGATAAGATTTGGGCTCGTGAAGCTGTGTCAACCACAGGCCAGCGGATGTCGGAGGACATGGCAAGGCAAGTACGGATGAGACGTGGCACTTGGATACATCGGCGCTATGCCATGTCAGCGGGCTGGCAGGGCACCAGCCCAGAACGAGCAGCAGGTAGCTAAACAGGTGGCATTTTAGAACACAAACATTAATATGAATGGAAATACTTTATTTTCTTCCTATCAGGTAACACTAATACCACAGTTTCTCTCACCCAGATTCAAAAGCAGTGTTGCAGTTCTTCATGGGGAGTAATCATTTCATAGACATTAGGGCTGGAAGGGACCTCGGAAGATCATCGAGTCCAGCCCCCTGCCCAAAGGGCAGGAAGTCAGCTGGGGTCATAGGATCCCAGCAAGATAAGCATCCAGTTTCATCTTGAAGGTGTTCAATGAAGGCGCTTGAACCACCTCCGGTGGCAGGCTGTTCCAGACCTTGGGGGCTCGGACAGTAAAGAAGTTCTTCCTTATGTCCAGCCTGAAACGATCTTGAAGTAGTTTGTGACCATTCGACCTCGTCATCCCTTGGGGCGCTCTGGTGAACAAACGTTCCCCCAGATGCTGGTGGTCACCCCTGATACACTTGTAGGTGGCCATCAGATCACCCCTGAGCCTGCGCTTTTCCAGGCTAAAGAGCCCCAGGGCTCTCAGCCTGTCATCGTAGGGTCTGCTTCCCTGACCTCTGATCATGCGCGTGGCTCTTCTCTGGACTCTCTCAAGCTTCTCCACATCCTTTTTGAATTGTGGAGCCCAAAACTGGACACAGTACTCCAGCTGCGGCCTCACTAAGGCCGAGTACAGGGGGAGAATGACGTCCCGGGATTTGCTTGAGAACCATCTATGGATGCAAGCCAGCGTTTTGGTCACTTTACTAGCCGCCGCATCACATTGCAGGCTCATGTTCATCTGGTGGTCAATGATG
>NW_005843391.1:45834-49419 GCF_000455745.1 Alligator sinensis | reverse complement strand
CTCACCCCAGCCCCTGCCAGTCTAACCAGTGCCTACCTCTGCCCCATGCTGGGGAGGGGACCAAGGTGTCCGGGCACCACCCCCGCCCTCCTTTACAGTGCCAGGGCCTGGAGGAGGCAGGTGATGCTGTGGTTAGTGCTGAGTTTCTGGGGCATCTGCTCCAGTCCCCGCTGGGCTGCAAGACATGGGGCCATGGTGCTGCGGCTGGGGCTGGTGTATCTGGTGCTGTCGATCCCCATCTCACCGAGTTTTGAAACCCCCAGGATGAAGCTTATATGAGTGATCCTGCTGGGCCTGGCCAGGCTTGTGCTGGACCTTGTTTTCATCTGCTTAAATTGCCGCAAACCCAGGATGGGCTTTCGCTTCCTGACAGTAATTAGGCCCATCCACAAACCACACCAAAATACCCTCCTTATTTTCTAGACCTGGATCACAAGCGCAGAAATCAAATGGACCCTGTTTTCCTGGTGTCATTTGTGATAGTTGGCACCCATTAATGGCTCCACTTGGTGTCTCCCTTCCTTCCACCAGCCGTGCAGTTAGGGCATAAGGGACAAGGCACGGCTGTGGGATCTTTTGTACAGTCTCATTTTGGTCAGTAGAGCCACGGGCCACTTGGCCAGTCAAGGATTAGAAACCTTGTCTTCACTGATTTTGCCCGACAAAACATATTTGATGGGAGTGCGGCTTGCTTGCAAGACCCCAGGAGTGGCCAATTAAGTATTCCCAGTGCTGTGAGGCCCAGACTAGGGCAAGGACTTTCTTTTCACAGGGGTGAATGCTTGTTCACCTTGACTTGGTATTCATGACGCATAGGCTATAGGCCTTAGCCCAGCGCCATGACCTGTAAAGCACAGCGCCTAAGCTGTTCTCTGAGCCAGCTAAACATAACTCAGCAGGTAACTCTGGTCTAGGACAGGCCAATGCAGGGGCTTGCATCAGGGCATGCTGCAAGTTGTTAAAAGCATAGGCCCATCCCCATAGGCGGGGACTGGAGCAGATGCCCCAGAAACTCAGCACTAACCACAGCATCACTTGCCTCCTCAAGGCCCTGGCACTGTAAAGGAGGGCGGGGGTGGTGCCCGGACACCTTGGTCCCCTCCCCAGCATGGGGCAGAGGTAGGCACTGGTTAGACTGGCAGGGTCTGGGGTGAGAGATCTCACCGCAGGAAAGGAATGGGCTCACGGCGGGTGGCAGGACTCAGAGCCCAGACACCTGGGTTGTGTTTCGTTCTGGCAGGGAGCGAGGTTTGGGGGTGAGAGCGGGCGAGAGCAGGCATCTCGGATGCCTGGCTTCGATTGCAGCTCTCGCGGAGGAGAGGGACGAAGGTGGGGAGAGATGAGCCTGGACACCTGGTCGTGTTCCTTGCCCAAGAACAAGAGGCGTTTGCAGGACTTGGGGAGCAGAGGTGGGGAAGGGGCTTCCTGCCCCCATCCGAGTAGCAGCGTGGAGCGTCCTTCACTTGATACTGAGCCCTGTGCTGCTGCTCGGATGGGGGCAGAAATGTGACCAAACTAAAGTCACATTATTGGCCAAATCCACCACTGCACGGAGCTGGTGCAAGGCATCCGCCATTAAGGATCCTTGTCCTCCCAGTGGTGTGAGAGCAAAGGTGCAATGGCAGGGGGCACATTTTCCCACCCAGTACCGCAGGGGTTGGTTAAAGGTGGCCCAGTAGCCTTGCCATTAAATCCTTCTAAAGTTTGTGTTTTGGGGCCTTTTGGCTGGGAAGTTTGGAGGCCCTCACAGCTAATGATGGGGATGGATGCACCGGTGGCTAATAATTGTTTGCTGCCCCAGTGTCCCCTGAGGTGGTGTTTCTTCCCAGAACACCTTAACCCCTGGCCTACCCCACTGATCAAAAGTTGCAGGTCCAATGCATTCAGGGTTTGGACCGAGGATACTGAGCAATCCTAATATTACTGGTCACTATGGTTATGGGCTTCCCTCTCATGAGACCTGTGGCCCTTCTCTTCTTCATCTTGATGGTGTGGCAGTCGACTAAGCAGCTCTGATGTGGGGAGCCCATCAATAGCCGCCCGGGGCTCACACCTCAACAACTGCCTCCACACCTCTGCCATAATGAATGATCAGATGGGCCTCTCGCCTCCCCATGGGTCTGTATCTTCAGCCTCTGCCTCTGGGCGCTCCTGTATAAACTGCAATCCTTCCCGTCCTGGGTGGGGCTGAGAACGAAACATTAGTAGCCATAAACACATCTGCCAACCTTACTTCAATCCTATCCAATGGGGTGGTCTCAGGTAAGTCTCCTGCCGGTACCTTCATTTCACTATTAAGGGTTTGAACAGTGCAACTCTGAAATCTGGGACGGCCCACTTTGCATATCCCTGCTGTGGGATTGGCACCACCCCACGTAACAAGGCCAAAACCTTCTTTTTTGCCACAAATGCATGTGGGAGCTCTCCGCATTTCTGTTTTACTGAGTAGAACAAACCTAACAAATTCTCTCCAGGTAATGCATAATGCAAAATGCGCTGCAAGGTCTCCCTCTGGCCACCTCCATATCCATACTTAAGGTGAGGTGGGAGAGCTAAAAACATCAAGAGGCTCAGTGCATGCTGCCATGGCATAGGTGTGTCTAGATGATGGTGAAATGCAGGTAGGTTATGGACTCCAGTAACCCAATCTAAGGGCATCCCTTTGTCAAGAGGTCCCAGAGATTTTACAATGGTCTCAGCCTGAGTGGATGAGGGGCAAGCTCTCAGTTCTTGTGCGAGTGTCAATGAACCCTCCCCGGGCATCCATCCTTTGTGTAGACTGGACAGTCACGGTGCCGTGGGGGCACTAGGCTCCAGAGCTGCCAGCCCATCCCCTCCTGGAAGCTTTTCCCCAAAGCTTCTATGTTAACACTAGAGTTATCCTTATATTGATTTCATAGATTCATAGACATTAGGGCTGGAAGGGACCTCAGAAGACCATCGAGTCCAGTCCCCTGCCCGACAGGTAGGAAGTCAGCTGGGGTCATAGGATCCCAGCAGATAAGCATCCGATTTTCTCTTGAAGGTGTTCAATGTTGGTGTTTGAACCACCTCCGGTGGCAAGCTATTCCTGACCTTGGGGGCTCGGACAGCCTGAAGTGATCTTGCAGTAGTTTATAACCATTCAACCTTGTCATCCCTTGGGGCGCTCTGGTGAAGAATCGTTCCCCCAGATACTGACGATCACCCCTGACAAACTTATAGGTGGCCATCAGATTGCCCCAGAGCCTGTGCTTTTCCAGGCTAAAGAGCCCCAGGGCTCTCAGCCTGTCATCTTAAGGTCTGTTTTCCTGACCTCTGATCATGTGTGTGGCTCTTCTCTGGACGTCTCTCAAGCTTATCCGCATCTTTATGAATTGTGGGGCCCAAACTGGACACAGTACTCCAGCTGCAGCCTCACTAAGGCCGAGTACAAGGGGAGAATGACGTCCCGGGATTTGCTTGAGAAGCATCGATGGATGCAAGCCAGCGTTTTGGTCACTTTACTAGCTGCAGCATCGCACTGCAGGCTCGTGTTCATCTTGTGGTCAATGATGACCCCCAAGTCTCTTTCTTGCATAGTGCTAGCCAACATAGCACTGCCAA
>NW_005843391.1:27800-45560 GCF_000455745.1 Alligator sinensis | reverse complement strand
GACATTTGACTTCTGTCAATTACCACCCTCTGGATCTGACCACGGAGCCAATTTCCCAGCCAGCAGATTGTGGCGGACCCAAGGCCACAATTGGCCAGTTTTGCCAAGAGGTGATCATGGGATACCAGATAGAAGGCTTTTTTGAAGTCAAGATATATGACATCAATCTCTTCTCCCTTGTCCAGGTGATAGGCCACCTGGTCATAGAAGCAGATGACATTGGTCAAGCAAGACCTACTCACAACAAACCCGTGCTGGCTATCCCTCAGAATGTTGGTGTCAGCCAGTCCATTAAGGACGGCCTCTTTAATAAACTTTTCTAAGACCTTCCCTGGGATAGAGGTCAGGCTGATGGGTCTATAGTTTGCCGGATCCACTTTCCTCCCTTTCTTGAAGACAAGCACTACATTGGCCTTCTTCCAATCTTTGGGCACTTCACCCTAGCACCAGGATTTCTCAAAGAGCCGTGCCAGGGGCTGGGCTATGATGCTCGCCAGCTCCTTGAGTACCCTGGGGTGTAGACTGTCAGGGCCAGCTGACTTGAAGGTGTCCAGCCTCTCAAGGTGATCCTTCACAAGGTCAGCATTGATGGAGGGCAGGGGATTTCCCTCACCTGGACCTCCCTGTCCCGTAGTGAGCATGGGCATCCCATGGGACTGATGAAAGACTGACGCAAAGTACCCATTTAATAGGTTGGCTTTTTCCTTGACGTCAGTTGTCCCAACTGGTTCAGCATGGGTCCGATGTTGCTTTGCTTTTCCTCCAGCTCCCCACATATCTGAGAAAGGACTTTTTACTGTCCTTGATGCTCAAAGTTAGTTGGAGTTCAGTTGCAGCCTTGTCTTTCATGGTTTGCTCCCCACAGGACCGGACCAGCACAGAATATTCCTCCTTGGAGGAGAATCTCATCCTCCATCCTTTGTAGGACTCTTTTTAGCTCAGGACATTTGCTAGATCCCTGGAGAGCCAGGGAGGCTGCTGTGCCCTCTTGCTGCCTTTCCTCTGAGATGGAATAGAATTCACTTGTGCATTGAGGAGCAACCACTCTTCCTGAACTCCCCTTCCCTAGGGGTTGTGTTCCCTTAGGGCCTCATTGACAAGTCGGCTTTACTGAAGTCAAGGACTTCAGTGTTGAGGACTGACTTGCCAGCTTTATGGTGGATGGTAAAGGTGATCAGCTCATGGTCGCTGTCACCCAGTTTCCCATCGATCACTAGGTTGCCGATTAGGTCATCCCCAGTAGCCAGTACCAGGTTGAGCTGCGCTTTACCTCTCTATGGCCCGTAGACTTCTTGAGTAAGGTAGAGGTCATCCACACATGATAGGAAACTTTGCAACCGCTTGGATTTTGCTGAGTGATCTTCCCACGAGATGTCTGGGTAATTGAAGTCACCCATGACAACCATGGTCCTGGAGCATGCAGCCTCAGCCAGTTTCTGGGCGAACTCCTGGTCTAGCTCTTCACTTTGGGTGGGAGGTCTGTAGTAGACTCCCACCGTTGCGTCCCTTCTGCTGTGTTCCCCGCGGATTTTAACTCAGAGGGTCTCTATTCATCCACCTGGTCACCAACATCAGCTTTCAGGGACGCATAGCTTTCCTTAACATAGAGAGCTACACCCCTGCCCCTTCTATCTACTCGATCTCTCCTGTACCGAGTATAGCCGTCTATACCCATGGTCCAGTCATGGGTGGAGTCCCACCAGGTCTCTGTTATCCCTATGACGTCATAATTATTTGTGTTAAGCAGGAGGATGAGTTCCTCCTGCTTATTCCTCAAGCTTCTGGCATTTCTGTACAGACAGGCAAGTGTCCCCTTGGGGGCTCTTGCCTTGCCCACAGATTGTACCAGGGCTGGGGCAGGGGTGGGGTCCCTTAAGAGCCTTGGCATGCTGGTTTTACAAGGGTTGCTCAGCAGGCCAGCAGTGGTGGTAGTCCCCACATCCTCTAGTGGGGTTGGGTATAGATGAGAACAGTCCTCAGCAAAGCCAGCCACCTGAGGTGAAGAGCAGCTGCAATCCCAGGGCTGGCTTTCAGCTGAGCCTGCAGGTGGGCAATCTCCTGCTGGCCCTCAAAATCTCATGGACCCTTTGCACCCTGCTTTGATTGCTCTAAAAGGGCCCAAACCCCACTCTGGGCCTCCTCTGTTTTCCTTTTCCATTCTTTTGTCTCCTGTATGGCTGCAAGTAGGTCTCTTTCTGCTCGCTCCCTCCTTTCCTTCTCCTCCTGAGAGGGGCTAAACAAGCTTAAATTCTGCATGGTAACAACCTGTGCACTTCCAATTCCCTCTTCTTTACCAAGGCTGCAGATGTGGATTTCTCCTCCTTTTTTAAGGCAACAGACTTAACCCTTTCCTCCTCTATTAAGGCAGCGGATCTATTGTTTTCCTCTTCTGTTAAGGTGGCAGACTTAACCCTATGTTCCTCTACATCCCTTGTAAGACTTGGATCTCCTTATGTAAGGCTTGGTTCACCTGCAAGAGACCCTAAATGAGTGCCACCTTTTTCTCTTTCTTAGACACTTTTGGTTTAACTGCCGTGGCTCACAACTCCAAGAGTTGCAAAAGTTTACCCATGCATCAGGACCAGCAAATTCCAATGTTTGCCAAGGGTCACAAATGCTGCAGGGCTACAGGCATCAGCTGTGTAGGAGTGGCAACAGAATCAGGCATAATATTTACTTTTATCAACTTGCCCAGACGTAACCCGATCAAAAACAAGGTCTCTCTAGCACCCTAGTGCGGATAACAAAGAGGGAAACCAGGTTCCTAGGTTGCTACCCTTGTCCTCCAACCCCTAGAGATTACCTTTGCCCATCAGCTTTGTCCCTAATTTGATACCATCAATCTCTGGCTCCTGCCTGGCTTGCCAATTCTTGCTACTAGGATTCCTCTTGCCAGAGCTCCCCAAGGCCTGATACAGCCCCTCGTCTGACTTGGTATCAGATGAACTTTTAATAGTAATCATAGTTTCATAGTTGGTCAGGTCGGAAGGGACCTGAAGAGATCATCTAGTCCAACCCTCTGCCATGGCAGGAAAGAGTACTGGGGTCAAACGACCCCGGCCAGATGTTCATCCAGCCTTTTTTTAAAGACCCCCAGTGTAGGAGCCAGCACCACTTCTCTTGACAGTTGGTTCCAGGTCCTAGCCGCCCTGACAGTGAAGTAGCACCTCCTAATGTCTAGCCTGAAACTACCCTCTGCCAGCTTGTGTCCGTTGTTTCTTGTAACTCCCAGGAGTGCTCAGGGGAACAGGGACTCTCCCAATGCCTGCTGGTCCCCCTTGACTAGTTTGTAGACCGCCACTAGATCCCCTCTCAGCCTTCTCTTTTGGAGGCTGAACAGGTTCAGGTCCCTCAGCCTCTCCTAGTAGGGCCTGCCCTGCTGCCCCAGATCATGCAGGTGGCCTTCCTCTGGACCCTCTCCATGTTGGTCACATCCCTCCGGAAGTCCGGCACCCAGAACTGGACACAGTACTCCAGCTGCAGCCTGACCAGTGTCGCATAGAGGGGGAGTATCACCTCCTTGGACCTGCTCAATATGCATCTGTGGATGCACGACAAGGTATGGTTGGCCTTCCTGACCGCGCCCCCACTTTGTCGTCCCATGTTCATTATGGCATCAATAATGATTCCAAGATCCTTTTCTATCTCAACAGTGACGAGAAGGGATTTCCCCAAACCTGTAGGTGTGCCGCTGGTTCTTCCTCCCCAGGTGCATTAGCTTGCACTTGTCAGTGTTGAACCCCATCCTGTTCTCATCGGCCCACCCCTGTAACCTGTCTAGATCTGCTTTCAGTCTGTTCCTTCCTACTAGCGTACCCGCTTCACCCCACATTGAGCCCTGGGGCACCCCACTGCCCACATCCCTCCAGGTCGAATAAGACCTGTCCACCACCACCCTCTGTGTGCGGCCCTCCAGCCAGTTAGTGACCCATCTGACCATGTAGGCATCAGCACCACTGTCTCGTAGTTTCTTACTGAGAATGGGGTGAGAGACCATGTCGAAGGCCTTCCTGAAGTCCAGAAAGACTATATCCACTGTGACACCTGCGTCCAAGGATTTTGTGACCTGGTCATAGAAGGCCACCAGGTTGGTTTGACAAGACCTGCCCCTAATGAACCCATGCTGGTTGCCCCTAATCATAACCTCCCCTGCTGGCCCCTCATGGACATGCGCCAGGATAATTCTTTCGAAAAGCTTCCCCAGGACTGAGGTAAGACTCATAGGCCTATAGTTTCCTGGGTTCTCCTTCCTCCCTTTTTTGAAGATGGGGACCACATTGGCCCTTTTCCAGTCCTCCGGCACATCGCCCAAGTGCCATGAGTGCTCGTAGAGCTGTGCCAGATGCCCCGCAATGACCCCTGCTAATTCCCTTAGTGCTCTGGGGTGGAGATCATCAGGACCTGTGGATTTAAATATATCTAGACCCTCCAGAAGTTCCCTCAACCTCAAATTGACCCTCAAATTGTCCCTCAACTTCAAATTATCCAATCCCTCAAATGTCCAATCCCTTAATCCCTCAACCTCAAATTGTCCAATCCCTTGGCTCTGTGCCAAGCATTCCTTATGTGGTGCACCAATCCCCTGGCACTGTGCCAGCCAAGTTCCAAGAAGTCCAAGGCTGTTCCTGTCTCTGCAGGGTGGCAGCACAGACACACGTGTTCTTGTGCTTGTCCATCACTTTTGTAATTTTCCTCCTCCCAAATTGTCCAATCCCTTGGCTCTGTGCCAAGCATCCCCTATGTGGTGCACCAATCCCGTGGCACTGTACCAGCCACGGTCCTATAGGGAAGCTGTTGTCCCTTGCTCCCTAGGGCCCAATCACAGCACTCGCATCTCCCAGGGCCACAGCACGTACTCTCTTGAATCTGGTACTTAGTTCTAGGAAAGCCTGCACTATGGCTAAATGCCCTAGCATAACTCAGTTTACCTGCTATACCAGGGATCTGCATGAGCAGAGCACATGAACAGACATGCTCTGGGCCAGGTGCACAAGTTTGCTGGGGGTTTGTCAGGAGGGTTCGTGGAGGCGCCAGCAGAAGTCATTTTCAGCCCTCATTTGCACCCTAGCAGAGATGCACAGGACACCCTGTGCCTGCTGCAACCCTGAGCAGCCAACCCAACCCCAACACCACGCCACAGGATAGACCTCCAAGGCTGGAACTTGGGTTAGAGGGACTAGTGACCAGCCCCCCCCCCCTCCAGAGATGGACCTGGGAATCCAGGGAGTCCCCCCAGACCTCGGGAAGCCAGGGAATCCCCTTGCAGGCAATTACTTGTGTCTGTCTACTAGGCCAGAGGAACAGCAACAGCTATGGGTGAGGACATAGGCAACATGTAGAGGGTACAATGTGGAGGGCACAACATCCCCTGACAGGGCTGCGGCTGCTGCTGGCAGCAGCATCTGCAGGGACTAACCAGCTGTACCCCTCCCACTGCTGGCAGCATCTGTGGGTAACCCCCCAGACTCAGGAGGCACCAGTCGCCCATGGGTGAGGACCACATGGTGGTAATTATAGTCACCTGGTCTCTTACTCAAACAAGCACATAAGGAGCCAAGAGAATAGGGCCCACCATACAACATGGTATTGACCACATGTCGTACCCCTAGGCTCCCTGATCTGGATGGACCAACCGCAATTGGTACTTCGGAGGTATTTACCCAGATGGAGCCTATGGTCCCAGCCCTCACACAGATTTTACCCTTGTCTTCAGGCTGTGGAGGCTGCCTGGCATGTCTGCTGGAGGCTGGGATCTGGGATTCGAGCACTCCCACTTGTGGGATGTGCTTGCTGATGGAGACTCAATGCCCCTACAGAGCAGAGCCAGGGCACTTGCAGGTTTAACTGTATACAATTTAATAAGAGATTTAAAAAAGTTAAAATATATCATATATACAGAGAACATAGGAACTATAGGCAGTATATGTACAAATCTGTGCACATACTCTATATACACATTTGAGAATTCAAGCAGTCAGAAAAGGTAGTCCCAGTAAATGTTAGACAGTCTTTCACTCTAATAAGGCTCAGAGTTTACAACACTGGGGGAATAGAGATCAGGGGGTACGGTAGGAAAAGTAATAAGCTATAATACAAGTGTATCAATGCCCCAGGAAAATGGGGCGGGGGGCAGCTGAGAGGAGGGAAGTGGGGATTCCCAGATACCCCAGATGCCCCTTTAAGCAACTTAAGTACCCAGCTGCCAGGGGGAAACAACCCACCTCCCCTGTGGAAATCCCTTCCTGGGCAATTCACAACTCCTTCAGGGACTGATGAGGCTGCACCCATCTCCCGGGATGAGCCGTTTCCTTCTTCTGCCAAAGGTCCTCACCTGCTTCAGGGCTCTCTCAACTGTCGGCCTGCTCTAGGCTCTGTGCTCTGCCCTGTGCACTAAATGTGTCTCTTGGCCCTCTGTGTACTGAACTGTATATCACGCACCTGGCCTCATGCCAGGGTGGAAGACATGAACTGCCATGTAAAGCTCTGGGGTCTCGGTCCACTCCTGGACCCTCCATGCACCGCCGTGTGCAATGCGTGCCCTGCCTCATGCAGTGGGGGTTGGGGACCTGAGCCTCATCATGCAGCTCCAGGGTCTCAGTCTGCTCTGGGGCCCTCCTTGCACTGACTGTGCACTGGAAATGCAGAGCTCCTAAATGCTTACCTCACATCTGTGTTCCTGAAATCAGATGGGATCTGTTCACCTGTTCAGAGACCCAGGGAAAATGGGGAAGACAAGATCCCACATGAAATCAATCCTGAACAGGTGAGGGTACTGTTAGAACATTTGGGCGTGTTCAAGTCTGCTGGGCCAGATGACCTGCATCCGAGAGCCCTGAGGGAACGGGCTGAGCTCATAGTGGTACCTCTAGCAAAGCTGTTGGAAGAGTCATGGGACTCAGGAGTGGTCCTGAACCACTGGAAGAGGGCTAACGTGATACCCATATTGAAGTAAGGGACGACCCAGCAAACAAGAGACTGGTCAGTCTAACCTTGGGCTTGGGAAAAATCTTTGAAAAAGTTGTTAAGGAGCCCATCAACCACAAGCTTGTAACTGGTGGAGTATTAAGAAGCAGCCAATATGGCTTTGTCCAGGGTAGGTAGGGTCAGTATGGTCAGGGGCCTGGAGGATTGGCCCTATGAGGAGAGCCTCCGGGAACTGGGTTTGTTCTGTCTGAGCAAGAGAAGACTGAGAGGTGACTCGAATGCCGCCTACAAGTATATCAAGGGTGAACACTAAGATCTAGGGGAACAATGCTTCAGGAAGGTGCCTCCAGGGAGGATGTGCCAGGGAAGAACAAGCTAACTGAGGAAAGATTTAGGTTGGATATTAGGAAAAACTTCTTACTGGCCAGGGTATCTAGAATCTGGAACAGGCTCCCAGCAGACGTGGTGTAGTCACCATCCATGAAGTGTTCAAGAGGAGCCTGGACAAGCACTTCATTGAGCTCCTTTGTGCCCCATGACAGGGGACCGAGACTGGATGATCTTACAGGTCCCTACTGGTCCTTTCATTCTATAATTCTATGAACTTCCAGGTCATTGATGAAGACGTTCAAGGATACTGGCCCCAGGAATGACCCCTGGGGCTCTCCACATATGACTAACTGCCATGGAGCCAGTGACTACTACCCTCTAAGCCCGATGATCCAGCCAGTTTTCTATCCACCTTCCAGTCTGTTCATCCAGCCCATACTTCCTCAGTTTCCCTGAGAGAACGTTGTGGGAGGCAGTATCGTTAACCTTGCTAAAATGAAGGTATACCACATCCACCGGTCTCTCTGCATCCACAGAGCCAGTCACTACATCATAGAAAGCAGTCAGGTTGGTCAGGCATGATTTGCCCTTAGTGAATCCATGCTGACTGTTCCTAATCATGCTCTTCTCCTCCAAGAGCTTAGAAATGGATTCCTTGAGGAGGAGCCAGGCCACCTGTAGGGAATCAGGAAGAGGGTTTTCTCCCCTGCATTCATATTTAGCTGTGATGGGCAGGAGCCAGGCTCCTGAGTGGCACAAACAGGCCCCAGAAACAGGTGTACTCTTCAGGGGTGGACCGGAGTTTGCTTGGGAGTTTGCAGAGGAAGGCAGGCAGGAGGGGCCTGAGACTCCACACATCAGGAGCCCCTGACAGAGACTCCAAAGAAGTGAGTGAGGAGAGCAGCTACTATGGGGGTGGTGACATGCCTCAGTGTTGCCTCTATTTCAAGGGTCCTGTGAGGCTTTCACTGAGATGGGAGCTTTGGAGGGGTCAGGAGCACCCTGGCCCCATGTCTGAGGTGGCTGCCTGGCGGGGGCTCTGGGGCCCAGGGCTGGCAGATGAACCAGAAGTCCTTTCACCTGTGCCATGTGCACCCAGCTTGAGGCCCTGGAGTGGCAGGTGAGGGAACTCCAGGCAGAGGTCAGCAGGCTGTGGGGGATCAGGGTGGCTGAGGAAGAGATTGACGGGTACTTTCATTCTCTCCAGGACGGTACTTGTGGTGGGATTGCAACACGGGAGGGTCCTGATGCAGAAGGATGGAAGACAGTCACCTCCAGATCTAGACATTGCAGAACTAGACGCTGCGCTGCTGCATCGACTTCCCCAGTGCAGCTGAGGATAGGTATGAGAGGACAGAAGAAGGGCAGATTCAAGTCCTATGGGTCAGATTACAAGGGGGTTGGGGTAAAAGGGACTTGGTAGTGGGCGTCTACTACAGACCCCCACATCAGGGGGATGAGTTAGACATAGAATTCTCCAGACATCTCTCAAAGGCTATATTATACTTAGTTTACATACAGACAGAAGACAACACAGAAGTCAGATGGAAATTCAGATTGAGACTAACTCAAAACTCAGGGTCTTAGAAGAAGGAGATATGTCATTTTACTTACAAATTACAGAACAGAAGAAGAACAGGAAGTACAGTAGTAGGCACACATTCACATTAATAGCACATCACACAAGAAGGCACCATATATAGTTATTAATAATCAAAGCAGAGTCCAGTGCACAGTGCAAGAAAACACACAACACAGAAGGAGTGACACACAGACACACACCTTTTGCAGCACAGGAAAGATTAATATGAAGTGTGCTGGAAAGGCAGGTGCCAGGTCTTCTGGCAGGGGAGGAAGAGTGGGTAGGGGAAGAGCTAGAGCTGCAAGTTCCTACTCCCCCTCCCCCAAACATAGACATATCCTTTTCCCCAGCAGCCATGAGGCTTCTGCTGCCAGTGGAAGCCAAAAGGTGGGAGCAGTGCCTGTACCTGACATCTGTGGCAGAAAGCCACCTTTGTTTCTCCCCCCAAAACTCCGCTATATGACAATTGTGATTAGGATGGGCCCAGCAGAGGATACATACCTTTACCCTATCTCTTTGGACTAGTATCACATACCCAGGTGAGGGACTTCCTCCCTGGTGGGCTAGAGTCTGCCCGGCACTAGTGATATATTTCAAATTGGTTGGCTCACAGCCAACAGGTGCTGGCCTCCATTGGACCAGGTACATGAGGTCACAAGGGCTATATAAGTTAAGGACTGCCCAGGAGGGAGCAGCAGCCATGAGGGATACTTAGGAACAAAGAAGAGCTGGACCATCTGAAACTTGCTCTATCTCTCAAAACTCATGATCAAGGAACTGCTTTCCTCCAGAGGGATTCTCCACCTGCCTCTGGATGATACTTGTGAGTAAGCTAACTGAGATCCAACTAGATCTATAGCTTGCAGGAACTCAGATGCGAGATCAAAGGCTACCCCAGCCACAGGAGTTTGCTCTATGGGATTTCTCTGATATTGCTGTACCCTGTACCCTATTCTAACCCTACCCTCTGTAACCAATAAAGTTCTCCTTTGTACCTGGTGTAGGAGACTTATTGAGGGGTCGGTTTAATTATGCCTAGGAAGCCCTTGGGTCTGCAGACTAATGGAGACTATCCTTTTTGGCCCCCGACTTGGGGAAGTGCCCCAAGTACTTGTATTGGGTCCAGTACCCATAGGACTATTAGGCCTGTGTTTCCCCAAGGACACAGGTCCCAGACAGTCCCTTCTCAGGGTGGTGGCAGCACACATTATCCCGGACTCTGTGGTGGGGCTCAAAAGGGGGTCTGCCAGGGCTTAGACACCCCTGGAGAGACACGTGGAGTCTGGAAGGTGGACAGACGTAGTGAGGTGGGAGGCTCAATGCAGGAGCTCCCCCTACTGGCCCGCCACAGCATCTCTGCACCTGCACCACCTCTGTTAACTCCAGAAATAGGCACCAGCAGCAGAATCACTGTCTCCTCCAATGTCATCTCCCAGCATGAGCCTCCCACTGCCAGAGGAGGAGCTGCAGCTGGAACCAGGGGACCTGAGCCCCTTGGCTAAAGCAATTCTGTGGACCGAGCGGGAATCAGAGTTTCTGCTCCACACCCCTCAAAATTCCCTTAGACCCAGGTCTCCTTCTCTGGAAAGCAGCACCTCAGAGGAGGTTGAGGTCATGGAGGCTCAGGCAACTGGCAATAAAGCAGCATCCCCACACTCAATCCAGAAGCGAGTGAGTAGCGTAGTGTGGGAGCATTTTGAACTAGCAGATGATCCCAGGTTTGCTATCTGCCAGCACTGCCGAAGGCAGATCAGCCAGATCAAGGATGTGAAACACCCCGATGATGCTGCTGCATTTCAAGAAGCACCACCCATTTGCCCTTCTTTCTTCTGAGCCTGGCACCAGTGTGAACATGCCCAAAGGGAAGTCTACTGGTTGCTCCAAAGTCCCCTTCCCCTGAAGTGCAGTCAGACCACCCTGGAACAATGGGGGAAAGTTGGACAGAAAGTGGGGCAAGTTGCAAAAGCAAGCAAAATCACACAGACCATTGGGGAGATGCTTGCTCTGGATAGCCAGCCCTTCTCTCTAGTTGAGCAACCAGGATTCAGGTGGCTTGTAGCACTTGTGGTGTCCGCATGCACCATCTTTAGCAGAACGGTGGTTCCCTCCCTGTATGAGGCATGCAGGGAGTACTTGAGGGAGGAGCTGAGCAAGGCAGGGCCACAGGTAGCCTGCAACTTCACCTCCGACACGTGGAACAGCCAGGGTGGCGATCACACCTAACTCTCCCTCACAGGACACTGGTGCAATTAGTCAGGCCATCGGTGGGCTCTCCTGCAATTCAAGGTGCTGGATGAGTCCCACACAGCAAGGGAGATCATGGGGGCCATGAACCTCATAAGGCAGGGGTGGCTCAATGGGCAGGCTGAGCTCACCTACAGGTTCATGGTCAGTGACAATGGGGACAATATGGTGAAGTCTGTCCATGATGCCAACTTTGTTGGCATCAGCTGTGTGGTACACAGGCTGCACCTCATAGTGCGGGATGCCTTGGAGGGGGACAGGGCTACCAGTGATGGTGCCACCACCACTAGTGCTATAAGCCAGCTAATTGCAAAATGCAGGAAGGTGGCGGGGCTACTTCCACTGCAGCATCAAGTGGGTATGATGCTGTGGGAGAAACAGGCAGAGCTGAGCACCCCACAGCACAAAATCATGCAGGATGTGAAGACTCGGTGGAAGTCCACATACCTGATGCTCAAGAGGGTGGTGAAGCAACAGAAGGCCATCTCATGGATGGCCTTGCTTGGAGAGATCAGGATTAGCAACCCCATGAACAGAGCTGAGTGGGGTACCATCTCCCAGATGTTGGTGGTCCTCATGCCCTTCCTCGAGGCCACCAAGACCCTTAGTACTGGCGATACCCTCCTCAGCCAGGTGATCCCCCTAGTGAGGGAACTGGAGAACCAAATAGAGAAGTTCCAGGGGATCAATGTTCCTGGCTGGGGCAGACCACTGTCACCTGATGTGCAGGTACTAGTGAGGCAGCTGAAGGAGGTCATCAGGAGATGGCGGGATCCCTTGAGATCCAGTACGGTTCACATGATAGTGGGCATGTATGACCTGAGGCTGAAGGGGAGCATGTGCACTGGCAGCACCAAAACCCTCAATTACTGGAGGCAGGTGCTGGTCAACAAAGGCAGGGAGGCGAAAGGACAGAGGTGAAAGGATGTGTTAGAGGGGGGATCCACTTTTCCATGCCAGAACTCCCAGCACCAGCACCCATGCCAGTACCAGCACCAGCACCAGCACTAGCCTGTCTTCTCCATGCCAACCACTGCCAATGGGAGCCAAGGGCATGGCTTCAATGCTGGAGTCCAGATGCAGCAGACCTCAGCCTCGGGCAGGTAGTGCCGAGGCTTCGGTGGCTATCCAGCTCACCGAGGATGTGGAGCCACTGGACTGTGACCCCTTAGCCTACTGTGCAAGCTGCATCCAGATGTGGCAGGATCTGGCCACAGTTGCCCGGCAACACCTGTCCTGTCCACCGACTAGTGTTCCAAGTGAGAGGGTGTTCAGCATTGCTTGTTAGCCCCACCGCACCTGCTTGGATCCTACATTGGTGGATCAGCTGTTATTCCTAAAGGTGAACCTCCCAGTGCTGGGGTTCCCCAAGCTCCACCTGCAGATGGACTCAGTGCCACCCTCCTCACTGCATCTGCACCCATCTCCTTTTTTTATTTCTTGAATAACCAGGTAATGCCCCGCTCTCAGCTGGAGGGGGCACTCACAGCCTCACCAGCCCACAGGGGAAGAACATGTCCCTAATGAGCTCGCTTCCCTGCCAGGATGAACTTGGAGGTATGATCTGGGACTATGGGGAAGGAGGAGGCCCCAGGTCCTGGGTATGACCGCTAATACTGCACCCTGCCAGGGTAGGGAGGCCTGGTGGGACTGCTGGTGGTGCAGCAGCTCTGTAAATGCTAGGACCAAGGATTCCCTGGTGAAATGATCCCCTGGTGAGAGGTGGGTAGGAGGCGCCATAACCTCCAGCTATTACACACACACACACACACACACACACACACACACACACACAGTCCTGGCTGGGGAAAGCCCAGACCTGTCACGTCTTTAACAGGTCTGAGGCTTGTTGGTTGCAGTGCAGTTGTGAGGCTCCCGGTGAGCTCTGCTTAGCTGCCCGGGATGCCAGCTTTAGGGTTGAAAAACCCTTTGTCAGGCTGAGGAAGCACCTGCAGTTGGTGTGCTGCCTGGTCCTGAATGGAAGGAATAGTAAAGAAGCCATAGACTGGCCTGGCCCGCAATGCAGGCAAGAAAACCAGTCAGTGATAATGGAAATGGAGGCACCAGGGGGTGAGGGACAGACTGGGCTGGGGGTGGTGGGGAAAGGGGGATGTAGCAGTGCAGGTAAAAGGGCAGAGGTACCTGGGGTGTCAGATGTCCGGCAGGTCGCAGTGTGCCACAACTCCACTGTGTATATTGAGTCCGTGAGTTCCTGTACCTAGGATGCTGACAAAGTGAAGTTCATAGGCCCAGCTGTGAAAAGTGGTTCCATCCAGGACCAGGAGACACACCAACTGCAGGCGCTTACTTAGCCTGACAAAGTTTTTTCAACCCAAAAGCTTTCTAAGATATATTTATTTAACTATTCCTTTTTTATTTCATAATAAACATATAAACACAAAAACGCAAGATAAGCCATCACGCACCGTAAGTAACATATATCCAACACGACATCTTTACTTCTTGCTTTCAATTCCTTTATAAAAAGACAAGCTCTGTGACACTTCAGTCTGGCTACCTTTGATGCTGCTGGTGCTGAGCCAGCTAAGTTATTTTCACCTGCCATTGTTTACAGTGCTGGACTGGAATGAGGCTGAAGGGGAGGAGGAGGCCTCACTGGGGGGCACTGCCATGTTGTGCACAGGCCCCAGCACCAGGAAGGGTGCACCTGAACAGAGACATTGTGTCACCAACCCATGCCAAGCGTTTTGCCTGCCTGTGGCCAGACGTGCAGGGCCCCAGAACCCAGAGTCCTGCTGCACCTGTCTCCTTGATATCTGTCAAGCTTTGTGACCACAGCAGAGCCTATGAGGCCTGCAATTTTCACCCCCAGGTGCCTTAACACACACACAATGTCACCTATGTCATGAGTTTTACTTGTCAGCATCTTGAGCTGCAGTTTCCCAGAAAACCCTGAACCTATCTCCTTGAAACTTGGTCGGCATTGTGGCCTCAGCAAGAGCTACCACCTTGCAGTTTTCACACGACTGTGGCTTAACACATGCACACTTGACATGAGTTTTGCTTTCAAAATTTGAGGTAAAGTTTCTCAGAAACCCCTGCACCTATCACCATGAACCTGTCAGACTCCATATTCTCAGCAGAGGCTACCAACTCTGCAAGTTTCATCTGAAGCAGCCAAAACACCTCAGAAGCCAATTCAGATTTCCAAATCGAATTGCTGGCATCCAAATCGGCCAAATCCGAATCCAAATCAAACAGTTCCCTATGCGCACAGGCCTACAAGAAACCCTCTTGGCTGAGAAGGGTAATCCAGGAGAGTCTAGAAGGAAACAAGGGAGGCTTACAGCCGGTGGAAGCACGGGGGAGCCACCAAGGAGTACACCAGCCTGGCTCCCGCTTGCAGGGAAGCAGTGAGGAAAGCCAAAGCAGAAACAGAACTCAGGCTGGCAATAGAGATTAAGGGTAACAAAAAGTCCTTCTTTAAGTACATAGGGAGCAAGAAGATGGTGCAGGGTAAAATAGGACCACTACAGGATTGACTAGGGCAACTCGTAACAGATAGGATGGACCAATATAAGCTCTTAAATGATTTCTTTGCATCTGTGTTCCTGGACACAGATACAAGCACACCTCGCAATGAGACTTTGGTCTGGCGTGAGGGAGATACCAATCCACCAACAGCTGACCTAGTGAAGGGGAATTTGGAGGTAACATATTTAAGTTGGCAGGCCCTGATGATCTTCACCCAAGGGCACTAAGGAATTGGCCAGTGCCACAGCAAAACCACTGGCGCTGGTGAGTTAGGGCAGGGGACTGTGAACCCGGACAACTGGGCTGTCTCCTGGTCTGGCATGGGACAAGGACTTAGAGCAGAGGGAGGTGGGAGGCAGGACTTAGAGGCTGCAGGGGACCCAGGCATCCCCCACCCTGCTGCACAGCCTGTTCCCTGAGCTGACCCCTTCCCTGGTTCCCCCGCAAATGCCAACGTCTCAGTGTCACAGGTGCCGGTGGAGCTGGGAGTCCTGGTGGGTGCCAGTGTGTCCCTGGGCTGCTGCTTCCTGCCAGGTGCTGCCCTGGCACCCCACTGACCCCTTCTCTCGAGTTCTTCCTGGTGTTTATACATTTAGACCAAGGTCTCCAAGGGAGAGATCTCCAACATGATGTAATTAAGGCAGAGAGAACTTATGATCCCGGCTGTCCCTCCCCTCAGATTTAGTGATACCAAAGAGAGAGAGCATCTCTTATATTTCTTGATTTTCTGAAGTTGTCCCTGACAAAATAAAAGACAGATTCAGTCCCCACTGTCAGCATCTGCGAGTGGCAGGGGGCGGGGGCAGAGGGGCATTAGGATTTTGGGATGAAGAGCCAAAGGTTCTTCCTTTTCGCTTTCCAGGTTGACTTGCCTGGAGTGTGGATCAGATCCAGGGAAGACAGAAAACTTGAAATACCTAGGAGTTGTTTTTGCAGGCATCAGATCCACAATGGGGCTGGGGCAGAACGATCACGGCTCCTGGCCCTCCCTGCCAGGGGTGCAGGGAAAGGACAGGGTGGAAGATGAGAGGACAGTGAAGGGGGCGCATGGGACAAAGCAAAGCCATTCTAACCAGAGTGAAATGACTTGCATAAATGACTCAACTGTGGATGCAGAAGCATTTGCTTTATTGTTGTGAAGATCTTGCCATCCCGGGGGCAGCAGAACAGATCTCCTGACCCTCCCGCAGCCCTAGTACAGCACAGGAACCCAAATCAATGCAGATCACAGGAATCAGCTTCTATCTCTACTGCTATGATTGACGGTGCTCATTCAGCATGTGATTGGTGTGGGCCGACGGGAGGTAGCGAAGCAGCAGGTGTAGCAAGCGGTTGTTGGTCTTTCCAGTTTTTGTCACCATGCCAGGAATCGCCAGGAGTGTCCAATCTTAGCTCTGGGGGAAAGATGGCAAAGAGCAGTGAGCACAGGCAATCCGATAGGAACGCTCCCCTTTCCCCGAGGGATGCCTTGCCCCTCCTTCCTACCCAACCCCTCTGTAGCTACTGGTGTTCAGACACAGCGATGTGCGGGATGAACCACAGCACTGCGCAAAGTGTCATCTTGAGGTGACTGGATGAAGAAGAGCTTGCAAATATCCAATAACAGTCCCTTTAGAAACCAAACCCAAAGTGTCCTTCGTTTCATTACCAGGCGAAAGGAGAGCATGGTGGTGCATGTCTTGGCCAGTACTCAGTTCCTTCCAGAAGGGAGCTGCAGGAAGCCTGGCAGCCTGTTTTCCCACTGACTTCCAAAGGCTTGGCATGAGACCCAGGCAGCTCAAAGTCTCTGAGAGGAGATTCTCTAAGGAACCAGAAGCCGAGGCAGGGGCCGGGATGCCCAGCCCTGAGCCGCCAGTGACCATAGTGAGCGGAGATCTGCCCAAAGCCCATGGACTTTGGATCCTTTACTAAAGGTCCCCGCTTTCTAGGATTAGAGCTCTTGACTTCAAATGCACCACGCAATGGGCCTGGGGGTGGAGGTAAGAAAGCTTGTCTGCCTCTAAGAAGCCCGGACTGATCACCCAAGGTATGCCCTGCGACTTGTGTCCACCCTGAGGTGTACTGAGGCAAGGAAGGCAAAGAAGACAGAAGACTTGCACTCACCACAACATCTGTAGGCACTGGAGTCATTGTTGCCTAGAAGAGAGAAAGAAGTGACCTTCTATTCTTACAGCTGCCTCTCCCCTGTTTGCCAGGAGGATGCAAACGGCAGCTCTCAGCTTGGCCTTGTGCAGTCCCAGAAACAGGAATCGAGGGTGGCAACAATCCCTCGTGGGCCGCGGGGAGCCCCTGGTGCAGGAGCTGAGGGCGGGTTCAATTCCACTGGCCCTGAGATGGGAGGACCCAGGCCACCACCTGTTCCCATCGGTTTCAAAGGGCTGGGATGAAGCCACAGAAACAGGCAAAACTTGTGCATGTTCTCTGGGGAGTTTTGCCGGGCTGGAGCAGCGATGATGAGGGTGGGGTTCCCAAGGGGACCAGCACCCAGCAACTCTAATAGTGCCCATTAAGAGATGAGCTCTGCCTGCCTCAGCCCCAACCACATACACATGGGAGCCTTCAAATGCAAAGGTCCGTTCACATGGGTGAGATCTCCCTATTGCATCTCTGGGATCGTCCACTAGGAGCTGAAGTCGGGCAGGGACATAGGTTCCCTGCTTTCCAGGCTTCAGCACACAAGGGCTCTCCTCCTCGGATGCCCATGGCTGTCACTGGGTAAGACGAGGTGAAGGCAAGTTTGAATCCCACCTGGACCTTTGCCCTCAAAGCCGAGGGGAGCCGGTGTTCCCTTGAACGTCACGGAGCTTTGTATCCCTCCGAAGGAGAGGGAAGAAGCTCACGGCACCTGGGAGAGGAGAGCTCCCAAGCTTCTTGGCACCCACAACCTAACCAAGGACCCTCCCTCCCCTTCCCGGTCATCCACAGTGGAGCTCTGGTGCTGGTCCGCTTCTCCACCCAAGGATCCCAGACTGACCACCCGAGGTATGCCCTGAGACTTGTGTCCTCCCTAAGGTGTACTGAGGCAACAAAGGCATGAAGACAGAAGACTTTCACTCACCCCACCATCTGTAGGCACTGGAGTCGCTCTTGCCTAGAAGAGAGAAAGAAGTGACCGTGTATTCTTACAGCTGCCTCTGCTCTGTTTTCCAGGAGGATGCAAACGGCAGCTCCAAGCTTGGCCTTGT
>NW_005843391.1:24198-27254 GCF_000455745.1 Alligator sinensis | reverse complement strand
GAGCTCCGGATCCCTCCGAGGGAGAGGGAAGAAGCTCACGGCACCTGGGAGAGGAGAGCTCCCAAGCTTCTTGGCACCCACATCCTAACCAAGGACCCTCCCTCCCCTTCCCGGTCATCCACAGTGGAGCTCTGGTGCTGGGCCGCTTCTCCATCCAAGGAGCACGGACTGACCACCCGAGGTATGCCCTGAGACTTGTGTCCACCCTAAGGAGTACTAAGGCAAGGAAGGCAAAGAAGACAGAAGACTTGCACTCACCACACCATCTGTAGGCACTGGAGTCATTGTTGCCTAGAAGAGAGAAAGAAGTGACCGTGTATTCTTACAGCTGCCTCTGCTCTGTTTTCTAGGAGGATGCAAATGGCAGCTCCACGCTTGGCCTTGTGCAGTCCCAGAAACAGGAATCGAGGGTGGCAACAATCCCTCGTGGGCCGCGGTGAGCCCCTGGTGCAGCAGCTGAGGGCGGGTTCGATTCCTCTGGCCCTGAGATGGGAGGACCCAGGCCACCACCTGTTCCCATCGGTTTCAAAGGGCTGGGATGAAGCCACAGAAACAGGCAAAACTTGTGCATGTTCTCTGGGGAGTTTTGCCGGGCTGGAGCAGCGACGATGAAGGTGGGGTTCCCAAGGGGACCAGCACCCAGCAACTCCAATGGTGCCCATTAAGGGATGAGCTCTGCCTGCCTCATCCCCAACCACATACACATGGGAGCCTTCAAATGCAAAGGTCAGGTCACATGGGTGAGATCTCCCTATTGCATCTCTGGGATCGTCCACTAGGAGCTGAAGCCGGGCAGGGACATAGGTCCTTGCTCCTGATGCCCCTTCCCTGCTTTCCAGGCTTCAGCACACAAAGGCTCTCCTCCTCAGATGCCCATGGCTGTCACTGAGTAAGACGAGGTGAAGGCAGGTTTGAATCCCATCTGGACCATTGCCGCTGAAGCCGAGGGGAGCTGTTGTTCCCTTGAACATCACGGAGCTCCGGATCCCTCCGAGGGAGAGGGAAGAAGCTCACGGCACCTGGGAGAGGAGAGCTCCCAAGCTTCTTGGCACCCACAACCTAACCAAGGACCCTCCCTCCCCTTCCCGGTCATCCACAGTGGAGCTCAGGTGCCGGTCCGCTCCTCCACCCAAGGAGCCCGGACTGACCACCCAAGGCATGCCCTGAGACTTGTGTCCACCCTGAGGTGTACTGAGGCAAGGAAGGCAAAGAAGACAGAAGGCTTGCACTCACCACACCATCTGTAGGCACTGGAGTCGCTGTTGCCTAGAAGAGAGAAAGAAGTGACCTTGTATTGTTACAGCTGCCTCTGGTCTGTTTTCCAGGAGGATGCAAATGGCAGCACTCAGCTTGGCCTTGTGCAGTCCCAGAAACAGGAATCGAGGGTGGCAACAATCCCTCGTGGGCCGCGGGGAGCCCCTGGTGCAGCAGCTGAGGGCGGGTTCGATTCCTCTGGCCCTGAGCTGGGAGGACCCAGGCCAGCACCTGTTCCCATCGGTTTCAAAGGGCTGGGATGAAACCACAGAAACAGGTAAAACTTGTGCATGTCCTCTGGGGAGTTTTTCCGGGCTGGAGCAGCAATGATGAGGGTGGTGTTTCCAAGGGGACCAGCACCCAGCAACTCTAATAGTGCCCATTAAGAGATGAGCTCTGCCTGCCTCAGCCCCAACCACATACACATGGGAGCCTTCAAATGCAAAGGTCCGTTCACATGGGTGAGATCTCCATATTACATCTCTGGGATCGTCCACTAGGAGCTGAAGTCGGGCAGGGACATAGGTCATTGCTCGTGCTGCCCCTCCCCTGCTTTCCAGGCTTCAGCATACTAAGGCTCTCCTCCTTGGATGCCCATGGCTGTCACTGTGTAAGACGAGGTGAAGCCAGGTTTGAATCCCATCTGGACCTTTACCGTCGAAGCCGAGGGGAGCCGTTGTTCCTTTGAACATCACGGAGCTCGGATCCCTCCGAGGGAGAGGGAAGAAGCTCACGGCACCTGGGAGAGGAGAGCTCCCAAGCTTCTTGGCACCCACAGCCTAACCAAGGACCCTCCCTCCCCTTCCCGGTCATCCACAGTGGAGCTCTGGTGCTGGTCCGCTTCTCCACCCAAGGAGCACGGACTGACCACCTGAGGTATGCCCTGAGACTTGTGTCCACCCTGAGGTGTACTAAGTTAAGGAAGGCAAAGAAGACAGAAGACTTGCACTCACCACACCATCTGTAGACACTGGAGTCATTGTTCCCTATGAGAGAGAAAGAAGTGACCTTGTATTCTTACAGCTGCCTCTGCTCTGTTTTCCAGGAGGATGCAAACGGCAGCTCCAAGCTTGGCCTTGTGCAGTCCCAGACACAGGAATCGAGGGTGGCAACAATCCCTCGTGGGCCGCGGTGAGCCCCTGGTGCAGCAGCTGAGGGCGGGTTCGATTCCTCTGGCCCTGAGATGGGAGGACCCAGGCCACCACCTGTTCCCATCGGTTTCAAAGGGCTGGGATGAAACCACAGAAACAGGCAAAACTTGTGCATGTTCTCTGGGGAGTTTTGCCGGGCTGGAGCAGCGATGATGAAGGTGGGGTTCCCAAGGGGACCAGCACCCTGCAACTCCAATGGTGCCCATTAAGGGATGAGCTCTGCCTGCCTCATCCCCAACCACATACACATGGGAGCCTTCAAATGCAAAGGTCAGGTCACATGGGTGAGATCTCCCTATTGCATTTCTGGGATCGGCCACTAGGAGCTGAAGCCGGGCAGGGACATAGGTCCTTGCTCCTGATGCCCCTTCCCTGCTTTCCAGGCTTCAGCACACAAGGGCTCTCCTCCTCGGATGCCCATGGCTGTCACTGGGTAAGACGAGGTGAAGGCAAGTTTGAATCCCACCTGGACCTTTGCCCTCAAAGCCGAGGGGAGCCGGTGTTCCCTTGAACGTCACGGAGCTTTGTATCCCTCCGAAGGAGAGGGAAGAAGCTCACGGCACCTGGGAGAGGAGAGCTCCCAAGCTTCTTGGCACCCACATCCTAACCAAGGACCCTCCCTCCCCTTCCCGGTCATCCACAGTGGAGCTC
>NW_005843391.1:23240-24164 GCF_000455745.1 Alligator sinensis | reverse complement strand
ATGCCCTGAGACTTGTGTCCACCCTGAGGTGTCCTGAGGCAATGAAGTCAAAGAAGACAGAAGACTTGCACTCACCCCACCATCTGTAGGCACTGGAGTCGCTGTTGCCTAGAAGAGAGAAAGAAGTGACCGTGTATTCTTACAGCTGCCTCTGCTCTGTTTTCGAGGAGGATGCAAAAGAGAACTACAAGCTAGGCCTTGTGCAGTCCCAGAAACAAAAATCGAGGGTGGCAACAATCCCTCATGTGCCCAGGGTGGCCCCAAGTGCAGGAGCTGAGGGCGGGTTCAATTCGTCTAGCCCTGAGCTGGAAGGACCCAGGCCAGCACCTGTTCCCATCGGTTTCAAAGGGCTGGGATGAAACCACAGAAACAGGCAAAACTTGTGCATATTCTCTGGGGAGTTTTGCCGGGCTGGAGCAGCGATGATGAAGGTGGGATTCCCAAGGGGACCAGCACCCAGCAACTCCAATGGTGCCCATTAAGAGATGAGCTCTGCCTGGCTCAGCCCCAACCACATACACATGGGAGCCTTCAAATGCAAAGGTCAGGTCACATGGGTGAGATCTCCCTATTGCATCTCTGGGATCGTCCACTAGGAGCTGAAGCCGGGCAGGGACATAGGTCCTTGCTCCTGATGCCCCTTCCCTGCTTTCCAGGCTTCAGCACACAAGGGCTCTCCTCCTCGGATGCCCATGGCTGTCACTGGGTAAGACGAGGTGAAGGCAAGTTTGAATCCCACCTGGACCTTTGCCCTCAAAGCCGAGGGGAGCCGGTGTTCCCTTGAACGTCACGGAGCTTTGTATCCCTCCGAAGGAGAGGGAAGAAGCTCACGGCACCTGGGAGAGGAGAGCTCCCAAGCTTCTTGGCACCCACAACCTAACCAAGGACCCTCCCTCCCCTTCCCGGTCATCCACAGTGGAGCTC
>NW_005843391.1:8195-22602 GCF_000455745.1 Alligator sinensis | reverse complement strand
ATGCCCTGAGACTTGTGTCCACCCTGAGGTGTCCTGAGGCAATGAAGTCAAAGAAGACAGAAGACTTGCACTCACCCCACCATCTGTAGGCACTGGAGTCATTGTTGCCTAGAAGAGAGAAAGAAGTGACCGTGTATTCTTACAGCTGCCTCTGCTCTGTTTTCTAGGAGGATGCAAATGGCAGCTCCACGCTTGGCCTTGTGCAGTCCCAGAAACAGGAATCGAGGGTGGCAACAATCCCTCGTGGGCCGCGGTGAGCCCCTGGTGCAGCAGCTGAGGGCGGGTTCGATTCCTCTGGCCCTGAGATGGGAGGACCCAGGCCACCACCTGTTCCCATCGGTTTCAAAGGGCTGGGATGAAGCCACAGAAACAGGCAAAACTTGTGCATGTTCTCTGGGGAGTTTTGCCGGGCTGGAGCAGCGACGATGAAGGTGGGGTTCCCAAGGGGACCAGCACCCAGCAACTCCAATGGTGCCCATTAAGGGATGAGCTCTGCCTGCCTCATCCCCAACCACATACACATGGGAGCCTTCAAATGCAAAGGTCAGGTCACATGGGTGAGATCTCCCTATTGCATCTCTGGGATCGTCCACTAGGAGCTGAAGCCGGGCAGGGACATAGGTCCTTGCTCCTGATGCCCCTTCCCTGCTTTCCAGGCTTCAGCACACAAGGGCTCTCCTCCTCGGATGCCCATGGCTGTCACTGGGTAAGACGAGGTGAAGGCAAGTTTGAATCCCACCTGGACCTTTGCCCTCAAAGCCGAGGGGAGCCGGTGTTCCCTTGAACGTCACGGAGCTTTGTATCCCTCCGAAGGAGAGGGAAGAAGCTCACGGCACCTGGGAGAGGAGAGCTCCCAAGCTTCTTGGCACCCACATCCTAACCAAGGACCCTCCCTCCCCTTCCCGGTCATCCACAGTGGAGCTCAGGTGCCGGTCCGCTCCTCCACCCAAGGATCCCAGACTGACCACCCTATTTATGCCCTGAGACTTGTGTCCTCCCTAAGGTGTCCTGAGGCAATGAAGTCAAAGAAGGCAGAAGACTTGCACTCACCCCACCATCTGTAGGCACTGGAGTCATTGTTGCCTAGAAGGGAGAAAGAATTGACCGTGTATTCTTACAGCTGCCTCTGCCCTGTTTTCCAGGATGATGCACTAGAGAGCTACAAGCTTGGCCTTGTGCAGTCCCAGAAACAGGAATCGAGGATGGCTACAATCCCTCCAGCCCTGAGCTGGGAGCACGTAGGTCACCACCTGTTCCCAAATGTTCAAAGGGTTGGCATGAAGCCACAGAGTGTTGCAAAAGCTTGGGCAGCTTCGCTTGGGAGTTATGCAGGGCTAGATCACCGATGACGTGGGTAGGATTTCCAAGTGGTCCAGGAGCCGGCAGGCGCCCTTTAATGGAAGAGCTCTTCAGGCGTCGACCTCCACCATGGACACACGTGATCTTTCCTATGCAGAGGGCTGTTCAGATGGACATGATCTCCATGTAGTATCTCTGGGTTCCTCCGTGTCAAGCCAAATTCGGGTGAGGATATGGGTGTCTGCTGCTGGTGCTCCTCCCTGGCTTTCCAGGATTTTTACCTCAGAAGGCTCTCCTCACATGCCCATGGTTTTCAGTGGGTGAAGTGGGCTCTGGACAACTCTACCGTCACAGCCTGGACTTAGTGGACAAAGCCATGGGACGCTTCCCACTCTGCTCCTTGATCTCCTTGGAAGCCCTCTCCCACCAGAGCCCATCACCTGGTTTCTTTCCTTTGTTTTCCCTCCTGTTGCTGGACCTGGTCCTGGGTCTTAATCTGAAGCCCCCAGACCATCAACCAGAGCCAGCGGGACTGTTGGGTCACAGTGAGAGGAATTTGACAGTGGGAGCATATGGTTGGATGCTTCATTTTTTAAAGTCTTGAAAGCCAGAAGGCAGTAACATTTCTGAAAGTATTTTCGTACCTAATCTGCCCAAGTCCCATTGTTTCTTGTGTCTCACGTGCTGATCGTTAAGCCCCTTTTGGCCCTGATCTGGTTTGGAAAGGGAGAGAAGCCTTCTGTCCTGGACAACATTTTGGGAGACACTGTCCAGCTCTCCCATCAGTCCCCGGCCCATGCTGGAACCCCTCAGACTTAGGCACGTCTTACGGTCATGAAACCTTTGGAAATATTTCCTTTTCTGAGAGACTCACCATGGCTGTTTTCCCAAGCAAGCCCTGGGAAAATGAGTTCTTCTTGCTTTTGGCTACATGGTTTTACTCCTGTAGCATCATATGAAGGAGCCTGGGGCCTAAGAAAGCTCGTGCCTCTGAACCAATTGGTTTCTGTGATATCGCCCTGCCCTCTCTCCAGCTTTGGTTGCAGAGAGGATCTGTATTTCCATCGGTGGCAAAAGGGGCTCAGCTGCCCTTGGGGGAAAAAATAGTGATTTTCTCTTTTGGCAGCTTCCCCTGAAGACCAGCGGGCTTTGTCCCTTTGGAAACCAAAGCCAGAGTGCCCCGAATTTCAAGCCAAAAGTGCAAAACAGCCAAAATGAAGGTGCAGTGGTGCATGCCTTGGCCAGTGCTCAGTTACTTTTGCAACTGAAATGGAAGAAGCCCGTGGGCCCATTTTTCCCCATAGACTTCACTGGGCTCTACATGAGACCCAAGCAACTGAAAGTCTCCGGGAGCAGATTCTCTAAGAAATCGTAACCCAAATCAGGGGCCTGGATTCCCAGCCCTGAGCCCCTCGTGACCATCCTTTGGGCAGCACTGCCTACAGCCCTCGGACGTCTGGCTCCTAAATGAAGGATCCCCACTTCCCTTCCCAAGAGTGGCCGTTGCGCTTCCTGGATTTAGATCTCCTAACTTGAGATGCAGCACCCAGCTTGACAGCACGGGGTGGGGAGGGGGGCAGAGTTGGAGCAAAGAAACGTTGTCGTACTCACCCCACATTCTAGTCGAAGGCCTCCAGCCTGCTGGAAAGGGAGGGAGAAAGGACAGCAGCATAAGAGTGAGGCTGTATCCACAATGGAGCTTCTTTCCCTTCCCATCCCCGAGGATGAAGCACAACCAGGATTGATCCTGTGCCCCAGCGTGGCTAGTGTAGCTTTCCAGGGGAGTTATGTAAAGCTGAAGCAGCGGTGGTGTTTTGAAGGGGCCCAGCACCAAGGGAGAAGAAAGCAGCTCCAGGTAGCTGGGAGCAGAGAGCTGGCAAGTACTAGGCACTCACACCCTAACCGAGGAACCGTCCTGCCCTTCTTGGTCTTCCTTTGTGGAGCTCAGCTGCCGGCCCTTTCCCCATCTCAGCATACCCAGACTTGGCCCAGGGCAGCCCCTGGTGCAGGAGCTGAGGGCGGGTTCGATTCCTCTGGCCCTGAGCTGGGAGGACCCAGGCCACCACCTGTTCCCAGCTGTTTCAAAGGGCTGGGATGAGGCCACATATGGAGACAAAAGCTTGTGAAGCTTCTCTGGGGAGCTGTGTAGGGCTGGAGCAGCGATGATGAGGGCGGGATTTCCAAGGGGCCCAGCACCCAGCAGCCATGAGGGTGCCCATTCATAGATAAGCTCTGCCGAGCTCAGCCCCAGCACCACACACCTAGGAGCCTTCATATGCAGAGGGCAGTTCACGTGGGTCAGATCTCCATATTGGATCTCTGGGTTTCTCCACTAAGAACTAAAGCTGGGAGAGAATAAGGGTGCCTGCTGCTGCTGCTTCTCCTCTCCTCCTTCCCTGGCTTTAGCCCACTAAGGCTCTTGTGCCATGCTCACAGCTCTCAGCAGATAAGAAGAGGTAAGAGCAGCTTTGACTCTCTGCTGGAGCACTGTCCCAAGAGCCAAGGGAGCCGTTGTTCCCTTGGAGTTCATGGACCCTGGGATCCATCCAAGGCAGAGGGAAGAAGCTCAAGGTACCTGGGAGAAGACAGCTAGCAAGTACTTGGCGCTCACAGACTACCGAGGAACCCCTTCCCCTTCCCAGTCATTCTTTGTGGAGCTCAGCTGCCGGCCTGCTCCTCCTCCCAAGGAGCCCGGACTGACCTTGTATAGTCCCAGAAACAGGAGTTGAGGGTGGGTACAATCCCTCCAGCCCTAAGCTGGGAGGACCCAGGCCACCACCATTTCCCATCTGTTTGAAAGGGCTAACATGAAGCCAGAGAGAAAGGCAAAAGCTTGGGCAGTTTCGCTGGGGAGTTATGCAGGGCTGGATCACCGATAGGCATCTAGCTGGCGCCATCTGAACCCAGGACTCTTTCCTGCCTATGCAGGGGGTCGGACTCAATGATCTACTGAGGTCCCTTCCGACCCTAACATCTATGAATCTATGAGTGCAGAGATCAAAGTGACTGCAATCAGGGAGGTGGAGAGGATGCATTGGCCAGTTCTCCAGCATCTCTGCCACTCAGTGAAATAAAAAAGAAGATAGCATTTCTTGCCCATTGACTTCCCCGGGCTCTGAGTGAGGCCCAAGCAGGTCAAAGCCTTTGGGAGAAGAATCTTTAAGCAACCAGATCCCAAATCAGGGGCCTGGATTCCCAGCCCCCAGCCCTGAGCCCCCAGTGACTGTACTTTAGGTGGGCACTGCCTAAAGCCCATAGACATCTGGCTCCTAAATTAATGATGCTGATTTCCCTGCCCAAGAGTAGCAGGTCTCCGTGCCTGTTGAAGCTGAGCTGCCAGAACCCAGGGGAGCATCTTATTGCCAACAGGCCCTGAGGAGATGGAGCAGCCATGATCCAGGACGGGTGGTTGTGTTGTCCAGCTGCCAGACGCTTCTGGATCTCAGCTACATCATAGCAGGTGGCCTTCCCCCCAGCATGAACTGGAACAGATCCAGCATTTGGCTAAAATTGCTCCCCGTGCCTGGATGCAGCTCTTGTCAGCCATCAGAATCCAAGGTTAGGGTTGGGATTGCAACTTTTAAGCCCCTTGTGAGCAGGCTGTGAAGAGCACCACCCGAAGCCCATGGAAATGCGACTCTTTCATAAGCAGCTCAACTTCCCCCCGCAAGAGTTTCCATGTCGGTTCCCTGCCTTTAGCTCTTTTGAATTTCAGTATACCACACAGTGCTCCTGGGAGGGTTGGCGCAAGGAACTTGGCTGGAGCTGGTCATACTCACCAAGCCCCAAGGTCCATAGCGTCCAGCCTGCAAGAAAGAGAGCGGGAGAAGGGACAGTAGTGTAAGAGGGAGGTTGCTGCCAGGGTGGAGCTGCTTGCCCTCCCTTTCCCAGGAGTGAACTTGAACCAGGATTGAGCCTGGGCCCCGGGCAATCGGTGCTGGTGGGGGCGCTAGCAACTCTCTTGAACTGCCAGAGC
Source organism: Alligator sinensis (assembly GCF_000455745.1). Classification (NCBI taxonomy): domain Eukaryota; kingdom Metazoa; phylum Chordata; order Crocodylia; family Alligatoridae; genus Alligator; species Alligator sinensis. The sequence goes on along the minus strand of NW_005843391.1, from coordinate 17,327 downwards.
CCAGGGGAGCATCTTATTTGCAATGGGCCCAAAGAGGGCAAAGTGCCCTCAATGAGGGAGGCAGGGAGGAGGTGTTGCCTGGCTCTCAGGCACTTTGAGAAGTCAGTGCCATAAACCCACAGAGCTTTTTTTTCCTTGTTGACTTCACGGGGCTCTGGCTGAGAGCCAAGAAACTGGAAGTCGCTGACAAAAGATTCTTTAAGTAATCAGGGATCTGGATTCCCACCCTCAGCCCCAAGTGACCATACATTGGGCAGCACTGCACAAAACTCATGGACGTCTGGTTCCTAAAATAAGCATCCATGCTTCCCTTCACAAGAGCTGCTGAGGGCCTTTCCACATTTAGGCTTTTTGACTTGAGATGCGGCATGTAGTGTTACAAGGGGGATGAGAGCACAGAAATTTTGTCATATTAGCCACGGCTTCTTGTGCTTTGAGATTGCCCGGCACGGAAGAGAGAAGGAGGATGGACAGTAGCATAAGATTGAAGCTGTAGCCACAACAGAGCTTTTTTCCCTCCCATTCCCAGGAATGAAACCCATCCAAGGTTGACTCTGTGCTGCAGGCAATCGGTGGCTGGTGGGAGCGGTAGCAGCTCTCCATCCCTGGTGGAACTGAGCTGCAAGAACCCAGGGGAGCGTCTTATGTGCAAGGCATGCACAGAGACTGAAGCAGTCACAATCAGGGAGGGGAGCAAGAGGGGTTGGCTGGCTCTCGGGCACGTCTGGAACTCAGTGTCATAAAACCAGAGGACATTCTTTTCCTTCTTGACTTCACCGGGCTCTGGATGAGACCCGAGCAGCTGCAAATCTCTGGGAAATGATTCTCCAAGCACCTAGAACACAAACCAAGGGCCTGGATATCCAGCCCCGAGCCCCTACTAACCATAGTTTGGAGAGCACTGCCCAGAGCCCATGGAGGGCTCTTTTCCAAGGATCCCCACCTCTGTTCCCAAGAGTTGCCAAGGGACTTTCTGGGTTTCACCTTCTTGTCATAGTCACCAATCCCACTGATCCGGTGAGTGTTTCTCATTCCCCCTTGCCACTGCTTCCTCAGTGTTTTCCAGGATGAAGCAAAGCAGTCCCAGACCCAGCACAAGCACCAGCTGCAAGAGCTTGGGTCCCTCCTCACTCACTCCCAGCTGCCCCATTTGTCCCCTCTGTTACCCTCAGGGCTCACACTGGAGCCTAGGGAGAGGGAAAGTATTGTCCAGCTGCCCGATTCAACAATGCAAGACTGAATAGGGATCCCAGACAGAACAGGGAGAGCTTTGCCAGAAGAGCCAGTGCCCCAGACAGTGATTTCAATTCTTACCACCCGTGTGCTGCTGCCCCCTTGGCAAAGGATGGAGAGGAGGAGAACGGCGATCACAACCTGGAACTTCATCTCGGCTTCTGCTTGGGTCCCAAGGTCCCCAGGGTGGGGTTGGAGGCTTGAGCAGCCAGATTTATACCCTGTGCTGCCCCTGACATTATAAGCCCGACTGCCCAAACCCAATGGCCGGATTGTTAATGATCCCCATCGTCCTCCTGGGTAAGGAAAGGTCAGAGCTGTCACTTGTCACCCATCTCAAGCATGTGGTATCTGGTTCCTGCTTTCCCAGGCCCAGCGCCAAGCTCCGCTTGAACAAGGACCTGCGTTCACCCCCCTACGTGGTGTTTCAAAGGACACGCGGAGCCTTTCTGTTCTTTGCCACGTCATCCCATCTCTACCACACTTGCTTAAGGACAAGGCAGACTCTTGCCCCTTGTGTGTGCTCCCTGGGGGGTCTCTGAACCTCTCCAAGCCCAAGAGCCTGCAGCCCCTCTTTGTCTCTACTCCCAAAAGGGCATTGTGCTTAATTTTACTCTGCTGTTTCCAGCTCTCAACACCTACTGATGCTCCTTTCCTCCAAAGATGTGTCCAGTCCCTTTGTGAATCTAGCTGAACGCTCTGCTTCCACCGCAGCTGGTGGCAACGACTTGCAGGGTTTAATTGCTCACTCGGTGAAACAGAGCTCCCTGGTGTTAGTTTTAAACTCAGTGCCTTGTTTCATTTTGTGGCCCCTCATTCTTGGATGGGGAAAGGGAGTCAATCATAAATCCCCATTGACTTTCTCTTCACCATTTAGTACTTTTTGTTAACACTTCTCATGTTCTCCCACAAGCACCTCTTTGCTGAACCTAACAAGCCTGGTCTTGCTTTCCTCGTATGGGAGCCCTTCTACAAGAGAATGGATGCTGGCTGCAGAGGACGGAGATGCAGCCTGTCTGAGTGACTCTCAGCCAGGCTGCTGTGAGATCTTTTGAAGGGTGCCCCAAGATGAGAGGCGATAAGGAGATGGAGAACAGAAGGTCAGGCTCAGGCTTCTTCCCTGCCTGTCCACTGCCCGGCTCTCACAGCACAGAGACAAATGCCATAATAACTAAATAAGATGTTGAAAGGGGGCACCTCTCCCTTCACAAAAGTTATGAAGAAGGCACCTCAAGTATGAAAAAGTTGGGGACTGTAGGACTAGCTCGCCAGATTTCAACAAGCCAAGTGGAAAGAACCAGGCTTACACCTTAGGATCTCCATGTCTCCAAGCCCTAAAGAGTTTCTACCGGGGGGCCGTTTTAGGGCTAGGGTTTTTAGCAGGAATTTTTACCAGGGGGTTGGTTTAGGGTTAGGGTTTATAGTTAGTTTAGGGGTGGGCTTAGGGTCAGGGGTTAGGGATAGGGTTACGGTTATGGTTACGGTTCTGGTTTAGTTTAGGGTTGCTACCAGGAGTTTCTACCTGGGGGCCAATCTAGGGTTAGGGTTAGAGTGGGGGTTAGGGGATAGGTTTACAGTTAGGGTTTGGTTTTCTATCACAAGTTTTACCATGGGGCCAGTTTAGGGTTAGGGTTAACGTTAGGTTTAGGGTTATGGTTATGGTTTGGGTAGGGTTTCTATCAGGAGTTCTATCAGTTTTCCATCAGGAGTTTCTACCATAGGCTGGGTTTGGGATAGTGTTAGGATTAAGGTTACTACCAGTAGTTTTTACCAGGGTTCCCAGCCTTCATAGAGGCCCTCCCCACCTTTGCAGGCTGAGCTGCATATGGCATTGGACCTTCCGCACATCTGCAGATGGGAACCTCAGTGCATGGAGAGCCTTTGTCACTCCCCTCCTCTGCTCATGGATCCCTTTTGGGTCATCCTGTCGGTAGACTTGGCACATGCTGACCTGAAGCCTCCATCAAGATTTGATGTCCTAAAAGTGGGTGAGTCCCTCAGGGAAGCATCTTTGGCCTTCTCCTGAGCCCAGCCAGAGGCCAGGCAGAGGGATTCTGGCACTCTCCTCAGCTTTGCCAGGCCTGGGATTGACCAGGAGATGAAAGATCCGGTGCTGACAGCAGCCATCTCCCAAGGCAGGGGGACTCTGTAGGGGGAAGTGCTGCGAGCCCCTAAAGTGGCAGAGCTGTGGGAGATGTTCCTGGCAAGATCATTCCAGAGGCACATGGAGCAACGTCAGCACCTGGCCGGGCATCACTGCCTGCCCGGCACATCCCACGGGCTCTCTTGGGACAGTGATTCAGTGGGTTGAGTCCACCCCTGCCCTCCCTGACTGTTGTCACCTCTCAGTTCTGTGTTCCTGGGGACCCCTGGCACAGGACACAGCCTGTCTGACTCACGAAGGACTCACCCCCTCCGCACCTCTGCCTGGACAAGAACTGATTGGAGAAAGGAGTTACAAAAGACAATGAAGATGCAGTGGGAGACACATCTAAAGCCCTCCAAAAAAGGGTGATAAAAGTGAAGCACCTCCCGTGGTCCCATTTGCATACAAGATGGAACCTGATGACAACTTATTTAAATGGGAGGTGGGACAGGCATGCACCTTCGTTAGCAGTCAGGATGGAGAACAGAGAGTCCAAGGCAAGGATTGCACTGAATTCTGGGACCTGAGAAGCAGGGGAGCACTGCATGATGGGGGATCCCTGCTCCAAATGCTAATCAACCCATGTCTACACACTCCCAGCTCGGCAGTTATCAGACCAATTCTAGTAATGACTCCTCTTTTGGTACCCAAAACACTGAATCTGCCTGTCTGTATTGTGAGCTCCCTCAGAGTGATGCTACGCAGAGCCAGGAGTGATCTGTTCCTATTCTGCAGCACATGTGCCAGTGTGTACCTGTAAACAAACCTCGTGTTCTCCCTTGAGCCATTGTCAGTTCTCTACAAAACCCCGACCCACACTCAAGTTCCTGTTCTGGTGCTTGGATCCAAAAGCTGCACCAGCTCCATGCCTTTTCTGCCTGGATCCCTCCATTGATCGTGCTGAGGGCTCTGCCTGTCGGCAAGCTCCAACAGACACTTGGGGACCTCAACTGGTTCAAGCTTTGCTGGGTGGTGAGACCCCAATTCTCTCTCGCTCTCTCTCTCTCACTCTCTGACTCCAGGAACCTGACTTTTACTCTCTTGCTCCAGGCACAGCTTTCTAAACCTGACTTTTGCTAGTCAAACTTAAGCTAGACTTCCACAAATACACAACTGAAACTATATAATATTGTAACTCTTTTATTTGTCTCTCTTGTATGGCTATTACTACTGGTATCATCATAAGTTCATATATACCTGGCAATAAATAAATTTTATGGTCAAGCTGGTTGCTATACTCTCTCTCTGAACCTCACTTACTCTTCCTTCCCCTTGCCCCACCCCCTGCCTTTTGCTCTGCAGCAATGCTTCTCTTACCTAAGCCAAAGATCCCTGTAATGCCCAAAACTACAGTGGGGTCTGCTCATCAAGGGAGTTACTACTAGGACCATTGTGACAAGAGATTGGGATCTGCTGAGTTTTACAGCACATGAGGGTATCACCTGAAAGTGCTGATCGAACCCAGGCTGCTCAGACATACTCTGATAGTGTGTGCGTATTTGTGTCTAACTGCATTTATTATTGTCCTGCTGAAATAAGGGATGAAGTGAGTTCAAGGCACATGAGGGTGTCAGCCTATCAATGCTGCATAGTGCGGCCTGACTCAGATGTGCTCTGCTAACCTGTGTGCTTGTGTCTGACTGCATTTTACTGGTGCCCTGATGAACTGAGTTCAAGGCATATGAGGGTGTTAGCCTGTCAATGATAAATAACCCGGCCTGACTCAGGCATGTCCTGTTAATCTGTGTGTGTATGTGCATATGTGTGTTTGACTGATTTGGTGGTTGGAGGAGCCCAGCCCCATTGAACCTGAGTCCTGCAAGATAGCTCCATTGGGGGTGAGGCCTTGCAGAAGGAAGACTTACAGCTCCATATAGAAACACAAGTGACACAAGCAGCACATGGATACAATTACAGAGACCCCAGAAGCGTACCCCTAATAAATGAGCACACCCCAAAGTGACGGGCAAATCTGGTAACAGTGCTGCTCTCAGGCCACGACTGCATGATAGCAGAGTCTCCTCTGTAAATCAGCTTGAGGACAAACAACGTGGCACATCTCACCTGTCGCCTGCCCCATTCCTGCCCAGGTGTAGTAGCTCTTGGCTGAACTCTCTGGCCTCCAACCTCTTGCATGTACTCAGCCACCTGTAAACGCCCGCCCCGCCCCTCGGCTTCACTAGCAGCCTTTGTTGGAGTAGATCTGATGCCGTGAAGAGCTGATCAGGGCCTGTGTCCGGGGGCTGCAGCCATGGATGTTCCCTTTTGTGGGCAATGAAGCGAGAAAGAGTCTGGTTCAGGAACAACGTGGGTCTGATAAGATTTGGCCTCATGAAGCAGTGTCACCCACAGGGCAGGGGACACCAGAGGACATGGCAAGACGTGTCAGTTTGGTGCAAGGCCACATCGGGCGGCTTGCCTGGCCACCAGCCCATTGGGAAACTGGCACCAGGAGTGAGATGGGTGGGGAGGGGACAGGGCTGCTAGCGTCTGCCCCTGGCTCTGGGAGGGGAGTGGTGTCGGAGCCCAGATGCCGGGGGTCTCTCCAGGCAGTGGGAGGGCAGTGAGGTCTGGGGTTAGAGCAGCATGTGCTGGGAGCTGGGACGCCTGGGTTTATGCCCACTCTGGGAGAGGAGTGGGTGTGGGGGTGAGAGAAGGTGGGGCTGGGAGCCCGGATGCCTGGGGTCTGTCCCTGCTGCGGGAGGGAAGTGGAGTTTGGTGGGTGAGAGCAGGGGGTGCCGAGCACTCGGACACTGGGGTTTTCTGCAGCTCTGGGAAGGGGGGAGCAGCCTCAGCAAGGACTTCTGCAGATGAATCAGGCTCGCCAACCCCATGTGCTCACAGGTGGGGCAGGTCATGAGCCCACGTTGGCCGCGTGCTACCCAGCGCCCGGTGTTGTTGGCTTGGAGGAGGTGGCGGAAGACTTCTCTCAGGCTCAGAGGCCAGAAGCTGAGTCAGACTTGGGCCCGTGAGGCTTCCTGTCTGTGGGAGATCTAGGTCGCCGGATGGGCAGGCAGAGACTGTGTCAAGCCAGCCCCGGGGGCACCCATGGGCTTCCCTGCCACTGCAGAGGATTGTGATTTAGGCACCTGCATCATGTGAGGAGGCTGGGAGCCTGGACCACTGGGATCTGTGCGGGTCGTGGGGCCGGCTGGGTTAGAGCAGGCAGAGCTGGGAGTCAGGACACCTGGGTTCTCGCCTTGCTCCGGGAGGGGAGTAGATGAGAGCAGGGGTGCAATGGATACCAGGACACCTGGGGTCTCTAGCTCCAGCTCTAATCCCTGCTTTTGCCTGCCATAGAAACAGTGGTATGGTGGTTGAAACCACAGGCCCAGCATGACAGCTCGGTGCCCAGGCCACCTTCCTCCACGTCTGACACTGAGCCCTGCACTGCTGCTCGCATGGGGGCAGAAAGCCCCTTTGCAGCCTCCACTCCCCAGTGCTGCCAGCACCTCTCGCCCCTGGCTTGCAGGCAAGGAACAGGACCGAGGCGTCCGGGCTCATCCCCTCCCCAGGCCTTCCTCCCTCCCCTCTGCTAGACCTGGACTACAAGCCAGGCGTCCACGCTCCCAGCCCTGCCTGCTGCAATGTTTCAGACCCCACTCCCCATCCAGACCTGGAATTGAAGCCGGGTGTCCTGGCTGCCACCCCGCAGACCCTACTCCCCTCCCAGAACAGGAACACAGCCCATGTGCCGGGGCTCCCAATCCTGCCCAGCGCCCATGACACCTTTCCTTTCCCTGGGGTGAGGTCCCTCAAGCCCAGCCCCTGCCAGTCTAACCACTACCTACCTCTTCCCCATGCTGGGAATGAGACCCAGGTGTCCAGGCTCCACCCTCTGCCTCCTTTACGGCACCGGGAACTGGAGCGGGGCATGTGATGCTGAGGTTAGTGGTTTGTTTCTGGGGCATTTGCTTCAGTTTCTCCTGGGCTGCGAGACATGGGACCAAGGCGCTGTGGCTAGGGCTGGCAGACTGGGTGCTATACAATCCCGTCTTGCTCCTGGCCCCAGGGTTGGGTGGTGGTGAGGCACTGGGGTTGGATCAGGCTGGGAGACCGGACACCTGGGGACCCTGCTGTGGGAGGGGAACTGGGTCTGGGGAGTGAGAGCAAGGGGGTGGGGGGAGAAGATCCTGGACACATGGATTGCATACCCACTCTGGGTGAATCATAGCATCATAGAAAATGAGGATTGGAAGGGACCTCAAGGGGTCACAGCTAGTTCAAGCCTGTGGTTGGTTGTTCCATAAGGAGATGATCCTCTGAGCTCAGAGGGAGTCAGTCCCAATGCAAACCAAAAAAGGAAAGGGTGTTAAAAATCCTCATTGGCTCAGTAAAGGCATCCAGGATGGCCTGAGGGCAAAAAAGATGGCATGCAATCAGTCGAACCAAGGAGTTCTTTTGCCCCGGAGGTTCCTCTGACCGACCTTCTGGAACCTTCTGGAACCGAAGATGGGCATTTAGGGTCCTGAAAAACGTGTCCCCGAAAATCTCCGCGAACCTTTCTTGGCAATATTGTAGATGTGGCACCCGGCCCAGCCACCAGGGCCAACCACCGAAAGTGTCCGCACTCCTGGATCGAAGGGTCGGGCGATTGGTGGTGGATGGGTCGTACTCGACCTAGGGGGATATGAACAGTAGGGTCCCCCAGGGCTCGGTCCTGGGGGGACCTACACTGTTCAACATCTTCATCAGCGACTTGGATGAGGGGGGGGAAAACACGTGGTCCAAGTTTGCCGACAACACCAAGGTGTGGGGAGAGGTAGGCACGCTCGAAGGGAGAGCAGGGGAGGTAATGCTCAGGGGAAACTAACACTGGTTCATTGCAGGCAGGTCCTACCTGACTAACCTGGTTTCCTTTTACAACCTGGTCACCAAGTCCTTGGGTGCGGCCATTGAGGTGGATGTTGTCTATCTGGACTTCAAGAAGGCCTTTGACACTGTTTCTCACCCCATTCTCATAAAAAAAAGTTAGGCAACAACAGCATTGATACCTACACAGTCAGATGGGTGGCAAATTTCCTCATTGGTCACACCGAGAGAGTGGTGGTGGATGGGACATGTTTGACCTGGAAGGATGTGGGCAGTGGAGTTTCCCAGGGCTCGGTCCTCAGGCCTGTGCTATTCAACATCTTTATCAGTGACTTGGAGGTGTGCATGGAAAGCATGCTGTCCAGATTCACTGATGACACATGTGCGGGCCGAGAGCAGTCCAGGGCTTTCGGGGGCGCGCGGTGGGCTGTGGCCGGGAGCCCGCAACGGTAGGGCAGGTACTTTTGCACGGCGGACTAGAATTAGGCACGGACTCGTAGTGGTTAATTAAAGATTGTTTTACTTACACCGTAGGTGGTCGCGGTGCAGGCAGGAAAAACTTTCTTGAGTTGCAGTTACAGACAAACACAAGTGGAGTTTGCTAGGCTCCACCGAAGACACACGCACGGAGTTTGCTAGGCTCCGCAAAAACAAACACGACAGAGCTCTGCATACCCTTGACGAGCGCGCAAAACCGTAGATACGTCTTAAGAATTTAACGAACGAGACGGGAAGAGGTTGGTGGTTGATCAGGCCGCCGAACTCCTCTGAGACACACACAAAGTTTCTATTACTCTGCCGCGTGCTCAGAGTCCCCACGAGATGGTTGTGGAGTCCTCTACAACTTGGGTGGAAACTGCTCAAACTTCTTATACGACTAGCAAGCCAATCGCTAGCCGCCACGTGGGAATAATTTAGAAACAGCCAATAGTGGGAAACAA
>NW_005843391.1:6734-7110 GCF_000455745.1 Alligator sinensis | reverse complement strand
CTCCCTTCCGTCGGCAAGAAGGCGTGGTCCCCGGAAGCGACGCTGCGTCGGTGGGCGGGATCACCGGCCGAACTCTCGCGTGTTCCTCTGAAGCTCCACCCTTCTCTTCCGGTTCTTCCATGCGGTCTCCCTCTTGCTCGGCGCCATCTTGGCGTGGCGTCTCAGGATCTTCTTTTGCAGCCGCCTCTTCGACCGCTTGAACGGCCATACGCAGCTGGGCTCTTAAACTTGCATTTTGCTGCATTAGATCAGTTACAGTACGGAAAGTTGCAATCAAAATTTTCCCCTTGTCGTACCTCGGGGCTACCCTCTCATCTGCGGCGCGTTCCTCCGTCTCCAGATCCTCACGGAGCTTGGATAGACGCTCGCAACCCCC
>NW_005843391.1:0-6422 GCF_000455745.1 Alligator sinensis | reverse complement strand
GGGGCGGGCGGGGAGCGGTCCGAGACTTTCGGGGACGTGCAGCGGGCTGTGGTCGGGAGCCCGCAACGGTAGGGCGGGTACTTTTGCATGACGGACTAGAATTAGGCACAGACTCATAGCGGTTAATTAAAGATTGTTTTACTTACACCGTAGGTGGTCGCGGTGCAGGCAGGAAAAACTTTCTTGAGTTGCAGTTACAGACAAACACAAGTGGAGTTTGCTAGGCTCCACCGAAGACACACGCACGGAGTTTGCTAGGCTCCGCAAAAACAAACACAACCGAGCTCTGCATACCCTTGACGAGCGCGCAAAACCGTAGATACGTCTTAAGAATTTAACGAACGAGACGGGAAGAGGTTGGTGGTTGATCAGGCCGCCGAACTCCTCTGAGACACACAAAGTTTCTATTACTCTGCCACGTGCTCAGAGTCCCCACGAGATGGTTGTGGAGTCCTCTACAACTTGGGCGGAAGCTGCTCAAACCTCTTATATGACTAGCAAGCCAATCGCTAGCCGCCACGTGGGAATAATTTAGAAACAGCCAATAGTGGGAAACAAATTTACATATGGGTGACGGGAACTCCTTTGCACCGGGGTTTTCTCTCTGCAACTGAGAATTGCACCGTGCAAAGAAAGCTCCATGTGGCGGGAAATAATTCTGCAGTGCCAAAGTGCACACACAATCATTGGGTCATGACAACACAAAGATGTGGGGTGAGGTGGGCACACTGGAGGGGAGGGACAGAAGCCAGCTAGATCTAGACAGGTTACAGAGGTGGGCAGATGAGACTAGGATGGAGTTCAACACAGACAAGTGCAAGGTGCTGCACCTTGGGAGAAGGAACCTGCAACACACCGATGGGCTGGGGAACACCCTTTTCATCAACACGGTGGCAGAAAGGGATCTTGGAGTCATTGTTGACTCCAGGGTGGACATGAGCCACCAAAGTGAGGAAGCAGTCAGTAAGGCTAACCACACCTTGTCATGCATCTACACATGAGCCACAAGCAGGCCCAGGGAGGTGATCATTCCCCTCTATGTGGCGCTGGTCAGGCCACAGTTGGAGTAGTGCTTCCAGTTCAGGGCACTGCTTCAGGAGAGATGTGGCCAGCATTGAGAGGGTCCAGAGGAGGGCCACTCACATGGTCAAGGGGGAGCAGGCCAAGCCCTATGAAGATAGACTAAAGGGCCTGAATCTATTCAGCCTCCACAAGAGAAGACTGAGAGGGGATCTGGTGGTCATGTATAAAGTCACCAGGGGGACCAGCAGAAAATAGGTGAGGCTCTGTTCCCCCGAGCAACACCTGGGATAACAAGGAATAACAGCCACAAATTGATGGAAAGCAGGTTTAGGCTTGATATTAGGAGGCATTACTTTATGGTTAGGGCTGCCAGGCTCTGGAATGGGCTCCCAAGGGAGGTGGTGCTCTCCCCTACCTTGGGGGTCTTCAAGGGGAGGTAAGATAGATATCTGGCTGGGGTGTTATGATCCCAGCACGTGCTCCTGCCTAGGGCAAGGTGTCTGACTTGATGATCGTTCAGGTCCCTTCTGACCCTAGAAAGTATGAAACTATGAAACAGGAGGGTCCTTATGCATAAAGATGGAAGACAGTCACCTCCAGAACTAGATATCACAGAACTAAATGCTGCGCTACTAGAGTGACTCCCTCCAGTGCAGCTGGGGAACAGGTATGAGGTCCTGGCATCACTGGGAGAGAGTGTAGCAACGGACGCTGCATCCACAGCTACCACCAGGCAGGCTGAGCAACAACCGGGCAGCCAAAGGAGAAGACATCGGGTCATCAAGGTGGGCAACTCCCTCCTGAGAGGAATGGAGGGAGCCATCTGCCGCCCGGATCCCACAGTACGGGAGATATCCTGCCTGCCCGGGGCTTGGATTCTGGATGTCACAGCAAGGCTCCCAGACCTAGTCATGCCCACCAACTACATGGACCCCATGGTCCTCATCCATGTGGGAATGAATGATGTGGCCCAGAGTAGTCTGGGGCAGATCATGACTGACTACATGGCTCTAGGAGCCAGGATTAGAGGTTCAGGGGTACAAGTGGTCTTCTCATCTATCCTCCCAGTCAGCAGTCATGGCTGGCACCACAGCAACTGCTTTGGAGAGGTCAACTCACAGCTTTGGAGTTGGTGCCTCCATGTGGGGTTCAGCTTCCTAGACTATGATCTGTATTTCCAGAATAGGGCCTTGATGGGACGTGCTGCTCTACGTCTCTCTCCAAAAGGTAAGAGCTTGTTCTCTTACAGGTTGGCAGACCTCCTCTGTAGAGCTTTAAACCAGCTTCATCGGGGGACGGAGATGTTGAAGACAGGGTGAAACCAAGAATGACAAGTCACAAACCGCATGCTGGAATAGACCAGTTAAGCACCAGGGGGCCCATTAAGCATCAGAATAGGGGAGTAATAAGGGGACCTGTTGCAGGGCTTAGGTGTCTTCATATTAAGGCTGGGAGTACGGGGAATAAGGAGGAACTCACACTGCTACTTGCAGGCAAAGATTTGGACCTGGTTAGGCTAACAGAAAGCTGGTGGGACCCTACTCATGGTTGAGCAGTGGGCATTGAGGGCTACAGGCTATACAGACAGGATAGATTGGGGCAAAAAGGAGGGGGAGTTCCTCTATACATTAAAGCTCATTATACATCTTCTGTAATAAAATTAGGGACAGAAGACGGGCAGATTGAAGTCCTATGGGTCAGATTACAAGGTGGTTGGGGTGAAAGGGACTTGGTAGTGGGCATCCACTACAGACCCCCACACCAGGCAGATGAGTTAGATGTAGTATTCTCCAGTCAGCTCTCAAAGGCAGTGCGCTCAAAGGACTTGGTTGTCATGGGTGACCTAAATTACCCAGACATCTGCTGGGAGGAGCAGTTGGCCGGGTCTGCCCATTCATGTGGGTTCCTAACCTGCATACAGGACCTGCACCTAGCACAGGAGGTATGCAGTCACACCAGGGGAAATGCCTTATTTGACTTGGTGCTGACAACAGGGGAGGACTTGGTGGGGCATTTTTCATAGATTTCATAGACATTTGGGCTGGAAGGGACCCCAGAGGATCATTGAGTCAAGCCAACTGCCCCAGGGGCAGGAAGTCAGCAGGGATCATAGGATCCCAGCAAGATAAGCATCCAAATGTGTCTTGAAGGTGCTCAAAGTGGGTGCTTGAACCACCTCTGGCAGCAGTCTATTCCAAACCTTGGGGGTTCCGACAGTAAAGAAGTTCTTTCTTATGTCCCTCGTGGACATGCGCCAGGACAATTCTCTCAAAAAGCTTACCCAAGACCGAGGTAAGACTAACTGGCCTATAGTTTCCTGGGTCCTCCTTCCTCCCTTTTTTGAAAATGGGGACCACACTGGCCCTTTTCCAGCCCTCTGGCACATTGCCAGAGCACCATGCGTGCTCGTAAAGCTGTGCCAGGGGTCCTGCAACGACCTCTGCTAATTCCCCCAGCGCTCAGGGGTGGAGATCGTCAGGACCAGCTGATTTAAATACATCTAGTCCCTCCAGAAGTTCCCTGAGCTAGGTCCCCTCTCTGGGCCTGGCTGCACCTCCCCTGGGACCTATGGGGGTCCCAGTATGGGGGGTGACCCGGTCCCTGCTCAGAAAAATGGAGGCAAAGAAACTGTTAAATAGGTTAGCTTTACTGTCCGGAGCGACAGCCAGATTTCCAAGCATGTTCTGTGAAGGCCCCACGTTACCCGGTACCTCTTTTTACCCCCTATGTATTTAAAAAAAGACTTCTTGTTGTCCTTGATCCGGGTTGCTAGTCCCAGTTCCATCTCCGACTTGGCCTTCCTGACCGCCCCGCTGCAGGCCTGAACAATGGAGGTGTAGTCTTCCTGGTGATGGCCCCTCCCTTCCATTGGGTGTACGCCTCCTTTTTAGGTAGGAGATGTTCCCGTATGCTTTTGGTGAGTCATGGGGGCTTTTGCACCCTCTTTCCCCCTTTGATCCATGTTGGGATTACCTCCCTTTGGGCTCAGAGAATCATCTCCTTAAGGATCAACCACTCTTCCTGGACACCCAACTCCTCTCCCCTCCGGGACCTCAGTGCCTCCCTGACTAGACTCCTTACCTCATTGAAATCCAACCTCCTGAAATCCAGGGCTGCTGCCTTGCTGCAGGTCTTTGCCACCTTGCACTTAATATAGGTGGCAAGTCAGTCTCAGTATTACTGACTGACTTGTCAGCTTTACGGCAGATGGTGAAGGTGATCAGCTCGTGGTCACTGTCACCCAGCTTCCCTTTGATCATTGCGTCGCTGATTAGGTCGTCCCCGGTTGCCAGTACCAGGTCGAGCAGCGCTTTGCCTCTCGTCGGCCCATAGGTTTCCTGTGTCAGATAGAGGTAATCCACGCACGAGAGAAAGCTTTGCGACCACTTGGATTTGACTGAGCGCTCCTCCCAGATGTCTGGGTAGTTAAAGTCTCCCATAACAACCACACACCAGGAATGTGCAGCCTCATTCAATTCCCTGGCAAACTCCTGGTCAAGGTCTTGACCCTGGGTAGGGGTCTGCAGTAGACTCCCACCATAGTATCCCCTCTGCCGTGTTCCCCACGGATTTTAACCCAGAGGGTCTCAAGTCATCCACCGTGGGTGCCAATGTCAGCTTGCAGGGATGTGTAGCTTTCCTCGACATAGAGAGGTACGCCCCCGCCCCTTTTGTCCACTCGATCCCTCCTGTACAGGGTATAGCTGTCTATACCTGTGGGCCGGTCATACCTAGGTGATAGTGACCACCAGTTAATAGGATTCACTATCCGGTGAAATGTGGGAAAGATAACGAGTAGGGCAGAAGTACTAGACTTCTGGAAGGCCAACTTCAACGAGCTCAGGACACTAATTAGAGTGGCACTGAGGGGTAATAACATCAGTGAGATGGGAGTCCAAGAAGGGTTGGAGCTCATGAGGGGACTGATCCTGCAGGCACAGGGGGGCACCATCCCAGTACATATAAAGGAAGGCAAAAGAGCCAAGAAACCCACCTGGCTGAGCAGAGAAATCCAGGAGAGCCTGCAGGGGAAAAGGGGGGCTTACAGGCTGTGGAAGCAGGGGGCAGCCACCAAGGAGGAGTACACCTGCTCGGCTCCGGCTTGCAGGGAAGCAGTGAGGAAAGCCAAAGCAGAAACCGAACTCAGGCTGGCAACAAAGATTAAGAGTAACAAAAAGTCCTTCCTTAAGTACATAGGGAGCAAGAAGACGGTGCAGGACAACATAGGACCACTACAGGATAGACTAGGGCAACTCGTAACAGATAGGATGGACCTAGCTGAGTTCTTAAATGATTTCTTTGCATCTGTGTTCCCGGACACAGATAAAATACACCTGCCAAGGAGACTTTGGTCTGCCTTGAGGGAGATACCAATCCACAAACAGTTAGTGCTGCCCTAGTGAAGGGGAATTTGGAAGTGTTGGACGTATTTAAGTCGGCAGGCCCTGATGATCTTCACTGAAAAGATACTAACAAATTGGCCAGTGTCATAGCAAAACCACTGGTGCAACTGTCTCAGTGCTCATGGCACACAGGTCAGGTCCCAGAGGACTGGAAAAGGGCCAGTGTGGTCCCTATTTTCAACAAGGGGAGGAAGGAGGACCTGGGTAATTATAGGCCAGTTAGCCTCAGCTCAATGACTGTTCCTAATCACCCTTTTCTCCTCTATGTGCTTAGAAATGGATTCCTTGGGGACCTACTCCATGACTTTTCCAGAGACTGAAGTGAGACTCACCTGTGTGTAGTTTCATGGATCTTCCTTTTTCCCTAACTAAAATATGGGAACTATGTTTGCCTTTTTCCAATCATCCCGGACTTCTCATGATTCCCATGAGCCTTCAAAGATGATAGCCAATGGCTCTGCAATCACATCAGCCAACTCCCTCAGCACTCAAGGGTGCACCACATCTGGCTTCATGGACTTGTACACACTCAGTTTTTTTTAAGTAGTCCCTTTTCTGCATCCAGCCTTTTCTGCATCCTCTGTTGCAAGGTTGCCTCCTCCATTCAGTAAGGGACCCACACTTTCTCCAGTCCTCCACTTGCTACCCACATACTTTTAGAAAGCCTACTTGGTACCCTTCACAAGTGTAGAGTGGGGCCTTGTGGGTTGTGGTGGGGAGACTGGGAGCCTGGATGTCTGGGTTCAACCCCAGCTCTGGGAAGGAAGCAGAGGAGGATGGGTTAGAAGAGTGGGGCTGGGAGCATGGATGCCTGCGTTGTCTCCAAAGGTGGGTTGGGGTCTGGGGACTGGGAGCCTGCAATCCTGGGAGTGGGAATGGCAGCTGAGAGCCTGGGCATCCCCCACCCTGCTGCACAGCCTGTTCCCTGAGCTAACCCCATCCCTGTGCCCCCCGCAGCTGCTAAAGTCTCAGTGTCACAGGTGCCGGTGGAGCTGG
>NW_005843390.1:170145-171345 GCF_000455745.1 Alligator sinensis | reverse complement strand
CAGCAGGCTGAAACAGCCCAGGCCAGCACTTTCAATGTGGCTGCTACCGCAGCTATCGGCTGGCTGTGGTGCCACAGCATTCTGCTGCTGCAACGGAGCTGAAGCCTCCCAGCTCCACAGACCAGTTCTAGCCCACAGGTTGCCAATCCCCATATTAAGCTGTCCCTCAGGCCAAATTATAAATTACAAAATTATTTGATCTTTGATTATATCAAAAGATAATCAAGGAAATCAGCTACTGATTCCAGTTGCCACAAAACATTAATGCACAAAGCTTGCTATTCATTTTGGTAGGGTTGGCTTTCATAAGCAACTGGCAAGTTAAGTACACTCCTAGAAAGCAAGAATACACCCAGGTATTAACACTAGTTAATGTGCTCATGTTTTAGGAGAAAGGGATATGAATATTTGGGGCCGAGTTACTACACCTACCCTAAAAGAAGTCAACAGGTGTCACTACAAGGATCAAAGAATGGATGGATAATACATAGGGACCTACCAAATACACAATTTCCCTGAAATTGTGTAATTGGCATTTTCCCGTGAAAAAATGTGGGGAACTGGCTATGTTCCAAAAGCCAGCAAAAAGCTGTTTCTGAGACGGAGGGTGGGGGGGAAGGGAGCAAAGAAAAAAAAAAGACGACTGCCCAAAACTGGGGGGAAGCAGGGGAAGGAAAGAGAGAAGGGCAGGAAAAGTTCCCATCTCTCTGTCTCCAGAAGGGGGGGGGAGGGAGGAGAAATAGGGAACAGAGAAACCCACCTCCCAAACTGTTTAATTAATTATGAATTGCCCTCTGCCCCTTGAAGAGGGTGATAATTATTGAATTAACAAGTTAGGCAGCTCCAGGTAAGGCAAGGGTGGGCAATTATATGGGCCCAAGGGCCACATTAGGGAGTTTTGATCAGATGTCGTAGGCCAGAGCAAGAGAAGGAGCTGCTGCTGAGGGAGTGGAGATCAGCACCTAGCTGGTTGCAGCCCCCTGGAAACAGCCTGCTGGAAGTTGCTTCTGCTCCCACCCCTGCACACAGGGCTCCAGCTCCTGGGAAGGCAGTAGGGGACGGGAAGCCAGAGCCCTGGCAGTGGGGCAGGAATCACCTAGCTGAAGTTGCTCGCCCACCTGCCCATCCGGAATGGTGTGGCACAGCAGGGCACCGTGCCGCAGAAGCAGCAGCAGCTTCTGGCAGGCTGTTCCCAGCACA
>NW_005843390.1:162083-168106 GCF_000455745.1 Alligator sinensis | reverse complement strand
CACTTCACATGTAGTGTACAGAGCCAGGGCTGGCATGTAGGATTAGTTCAGCAACCTACAGCCAGAACATATGAATCCACAGGCTGCATATCTGATGCCCCCGAGATGGCTGATACAGCTGAGGTATGGTAACTGCCACAAACTACACTAAGACACTAGAAGAAGTGTAGAAGGCTTTCCTTCAGGTGCCCAAGGCTAAATTTGGCAGTTCCGAAGCCTGTAACCAGCCTCTGCTGCAAAGGGTTAAACTGACACTCAAGGTATATAAGAAGAAACTTTGGGGGTTCAGAAGAAACAGGATTTGAACCATGTTGAAGTTACGATCCTAATAAAAGTAACGTATGAGAATATGAAAACAGTTCGGGCGTTAAACATGTTAAAGATGCTTTTGAGTTAATGAGTTTGGAACTGCTCTACAATAATCTCATATTTCCTGACAAAAATGTCAGTTAACAGAGCAAGACTTAAGGGATGTGCACCCTTGAGATGAGAAACATACTGATACCTTTAGCAGAGTGGTAATCTAGATCTGGGAGAAAGCCCAGAAGGGAACATCCTTAATGCAGAACTGTGAAAGGGAGATGCAAATATGCTCCTCAATCAAAGCAGGCAAAGCAAAGCCAGGAGTGGCAGTCCCACACTAACCTTCAAATAAGGCTTAAGATGTGAAGCATTTTATTTGCTTGGCAACAGGGCACAAGTATGCCAACTACCCAGTGGTCAAATTGTATCCCAGAGTAGTAAATAATGAATAGGAGTAGGAGGTATGGGGAAATAACTAAGTGACAGGATACCAATTTGTCTGCAACCCAGTCAAACCATAGGATGCTTCCAAATCAAGCGCTAGCAAAGATTTGGACCAAGGTCTTACTGATCTACTGGCAAGCAGAGATTCTGCCACCTGACAGTGGTGCTGCAAGGACAGTCCTTTTAATGTATTTTTTTAAAATGTAAGCAGTTGGAGTACTGCATGCAATTCTGGGCGCCGCAATTCAAGAGGGATGCAGATAACCTGGAGAGGGTCCAGAGAAGGGCCACTCGTATGGTTAAGGGCCTGCAGACCAAGCCCTACGAGGAGAGACTAGAGAAACTGGACCTTTTCAGCCTCCGCAAGAGAAGGTTGAGAGGCGACCTTGTGGCTGCCTATAAGTTCATCACGGGGGCACAAAAGGGAATTGGTGAGTATTTATTCACCAAGGCGCCCCCGGGGGTTACAAGAAATAATGGCCACAAGTTAGCAGAGAGCAGATTTAGACTGGACATTAGGAAGAGCTTCTTCACAGTTCGAGTGGTCAGGGTCTGGAACGGGCTCCCAAGGGAGGTGGTGCTCTCCCCTACCCTGGGGGTCTTCAAGAGGAGGTTAGATGAGTATCTAGCTGGGGTCATCTAGACCCAGCCCTCTTTCCTGCCTATGCAGGGGGTCAGACTTGATGATCTATTGAGGTCCCTTCCGACCCTAACATCTATGAATCTATGAGATTAAATCGTGTTAGGCTAAATCCAAAGGCTGGGCATGGGGAAGGGAAGGGAGAACATCCACCTTGCCTGCCCTTACTAGGAAAGGTATGAAAATGTCCCTGCAGCGAAAACCTTGAGTGGGAAAAGGAAAACTGGAGTTTCATTGACTACTGCTCTCCAAGCGGGGGAAAAAAAAGCCTCTGGACAAATATAAAGCAATTGGAGACAAGGATGAAACTTAGTTTGGAGGAACAAGGTCCCAGATGCACTGTGGTGTTAAGTACTCTGCAGGAACCAACCCTCTCATGGCTTGCCTAACCAATCAGAAGTATGGGGGTAACAAAAGCATAATGGAGTACACAAGCCTCATCCCTCCAAGTACCTACCATAAAATTACAAGGGAAAAGATCTTTATAAGAATTCAGATAGAATGGGATCCTAGGCTTTCCTGACAACTATACTGGTGTAAGACCTGGGACATTTCACTGAATACCTGAAACTTGAATCGATAATAAGTAATGGTGGATGCTTTATGTGGCATGCAAGAACAATCTCCAGAATTCCTGAGGAGACCCCTTTCCTTTTTTTCCAGAAGAGAAGTATGTGACCATTTTCAAATTCTAGTGGACTTTATGAAATTGCTGCATTACTATTGCCTATGTATACGTGGAATCCATCATTTACTAGTAGGATGGTGTCTGCAGGAGTTGCCTGGAGGGACCTCTGAGGCCTGGGGGTAGCATGGGGGCCAGGGGCTCCCTTGCCTGTCCCGCATGTGCCCAGATTGAGGCACTGGAGGGGCAGGTGAGGGAACTCCAGGGAGAAGCGAGCAGGCTGTGGGGGATCAGGGCAACTGAAGAAGAGAGATTGATGGCTACTTTCATTCTCTGCAGGACAAGATGCCCGGTGGAGAAGCTGTAAGGGAATGCCCTGAAGCAGATGCTGGTGTGTGGAGGACAGTCACCCCAGGGATCAGACTTCTTGCCACAGAGACAGCTCGCCCAGTGCAGCTGGGGAACAAATGTGAGGCCCTGGCTGCACTGGAGAAGTGTGCATTGGGGGAAGTGCACTGGACGGGCCTGCCGCCATCACTGAGCGAGCCGAGGGCCGGCCAGGTAAGCAGAAGAAGAGACGCCATGTCATCATTGTGGGAGACTCCTTGCTGAGAGGAACAGAGGGACCCATCTGTCGTCCAATCCCACAGCGCGTGAGGTCTGCTGTCTGCCCAGAGCCAGTATCAGGGACGTCATGGCGAGAATGCCTAACCTCACCAGGCCCTCTGACAACTATCGCATGGTCCTCATCCACATGTGAACAAGTGATGCAGCTAGGAATAGTCTAGACCGTATTACGAGTGACTACAGGGCTCTGGGGACCAGGCTTAGGAAGAAAGGGATGCAGGTGGTCTTCTTGGCGATCCTCCCAGTCAGCCGTCGCAGTAGGCATCACGTCACCCATGTCAGAGAAGTCAATCTGCGGCTCCGGAGTTGGTGCCATCGTGTGGTCCAGGGTTTCGGTTTCCTGGACCACAATCCGCACTTCCATGCAAGGGACCTCCTCGGACATGACAGGCTTCATCTCTCCGCAAAAGGTAAGTCTCTTTTCTTACAGGTTGGCTGACCTCCTACATGGGGCTTTAAACTAAGTACGACAGGGGATGGGGAGGCAGGAGATGGAGAGAGTCTAGAACCTACAAAACTGCGAGACATGCAGCAGTACACCCCAGGTAAGTACCAAGGGGACCTTTGGGCATCAGAACTGGGGGGGCAGTGGCACCAAAGGCACCATTCAGAGGGCTCAAGTGCCTCTATACTAATGCTAGGAGAATGGGGAACAAGCAGAAAGAACACACTCCTGCTTGCAGACAATAAACTTCGATTCAGTGGGACTAACGGAAACCTGGTGGGACCCCACCCATGACTGGGCTGTATACATTGAGAGCTACAGGTTGTACAGAAGGGACAGAGTAGGGAGGAAAGGGGGCGAGGTTGCTCTCTATGTAAAGGAGTATTATACATCTACCCTAATTAAAATGAGATCAGAGGAGGAGAAAGCTGAGGCACTGTGGGTTAGGATACATGGAGATTAAGGGGAAAGGGTCTTGGTGGTGTGGGTCTGCTACAGACCACCACACCAGGAGGAAAAGCTAGACTTGGAATTCTTGAGGCAGCTCTCAGAGGCCGTACGGTCTAGGGCGTGGTTGACATGGGGGACCTAAACTACCCTGCCATCTGCTGGGAGAAACAGTCAGCAAAATACAACCATTCACATAGGTTCTTAACCTGCAAGCAGGACCTTCACCTAGCACAGGTCCCACTAGGGGGAATGCCTTACTTGACTTGGTGTTGGCTACGGGGGAGGACCTGGTAGGGGAGCTGCAGGTTCATGGTCACCTTGGGGACAGTGACCACCAATCAATCTAATTCACCATACGGCGTAGGGTGGGTAAGATAACTAGCAGGGTGGAAGTGCTTGACTTTAGGAAGGCTTACTTCAGTGTGCTTAGGAGTCTAGTCAATGACACTGCAGGAGAAGAGTATTGGCAAGATGGGAGTACAGGAAGGGTGGTCATCTCTATACGAAGCGATCCTTTGGGTGCAGAGGGAGACTATCCCAGTATGAGGGAAAAGGGGGAAAGAGGGGAAAAGGAACCAAAAAAAAAAAAACTTCCTTGGCTAAACAAGGAAATCCAGGGGAGACTAAGGGCAAAAAAGAAGGCATATACGCAGTGGAAGCAGGGGGAAGCTACCAAGGAGGAGTATACCTACTTGGCCTACACTTGCAGGGAGGCAGTTAGAAAAGCCAAAGCAACTACAAAGCTGAGGCTGGCAACACAAATTAAACACAGCAAAAAGTGTTTTGTTTTTTTTAAGGTATGTAGGGAGTAAAAGGAAGGCGCAGGGCAGCATAGGACCCCTACTAAACAAGAAAGAGCAATCTGCGACAGACAGGGGGGACAAGGCTGAGCTATTCAATTAGTTTTTTGCCTTGGTGTTCCTGAACAGGGATCAAGATAAGTCTCTTAATGGGTTCTTAGATGGGCATCAGAGGGACACCAGCCCACCAACTGTTGACACTGACTTGGTACAGAGTCACTTGGATGGACTGGATGTGTTCAAGTCAGCAGGCCTGGATGAGGTGCATCTGAGAGTATTGAAGGAATTAGCCAGGGTCATAGCAGAACCACTGGCATGGCTGTTTGAGCGCTTGTGGCGCTCGGGTCAGGTCTCGGAGGACTGGAAAAAGGCCAATGTGGTCCCTATTTTCAAGAAGGGAAGGAAGGAAGGAAGATCCGACTAATTATAGGCCAGTCAGTCTCAACTCCATCCTTGGAAAGATCTTTGAAAAGATTATGAAGGATCGTATTTATGCGAGTCCAGCGGGAAAAATAACGCAGCAGGGAAACCAGCATGGATTCACAGCAGGTAGATCATGCCTGACCAATCTGGTTTCGTTTTATGACAGGGTTACAAAATGCTTAGACGCAGGAGTAGAGGTGGATGTCGTTTTCTTGGATTTTAGCAAGGCCTTCAATACGGTATCTCATACCATTCTCATAAATAAATTAAGAGGCTGTGACATAGATGTTTACACAGTCCGCTGGGTGGCAAATTGGCTTAGTGGTTGCACCCAGAGAGAGGTAGTAGACGGGTCAGTATCAACCTGAAAAGATGTGGGTAGTGGGGTCCTGCAGGATTCGGTCCTTGGACCTGCACTCTTCAGTATCTTCATCAGTGACTTGGATGCGGGTGTGAAGCGTACTCTGTCCAAGTTTGTGGACGATACTAAGTTGTGGGATGAAATACACACTCCGGAGGGTAGGGAACGATTGCAGGCAGACCTGGACAGGTTAGGAAAGTGGGCAGTACACAATAGGATGCAGTACAACAAGGATAAGTGCAGAGTGCTGCACCTAGGGCACAAAAATATCCAGCACACCTACTGACTGGGAAGTGACCCTCTCAGCAGCACAGAAGCAGAAAGGGATCTCAGAGTCATAGTGGACTCCAAGAGGTACATGAGTTGTCAGTGTG
The DNA here is from genome assembly GCF_000455745.1 of Alligator sinensis. Classification (NCBI taxonomy): domain Eukaryota; kingdom Metazoa; phylum Chordata; order Crocodylia; family Alligatoridae; genus Alligator; species Alligator sinensis. The sequence goes on along the minus strand of NW_005843390.1, from coordinate 162,614 downwards.
ACAAAATCTTCAGCAAAGCTAACCGCACTTTATCATGCATCAGCAGATGCATGACAAAAAGATCCAAGGAAGTGATGCTTCCCCTATATGTGGCATTGGTCAGACTGCAGTTGGAGTACTGCATCCAGTTTTGGGCACTGTACTTCAAGAAGGATGTTGACAGACTCTAGAGGGTCCAGAGGAGGGCCACTCGTATGGTTAGGGGTTTACAGGAGAAGCCCTATGAGGAGACAGAGACCTGGACCTCTTCAGCCTCTGCAAGAGAAGGCTGAGAGGTGGATCTTGTGGCCACCTACAAATTCATTAGGGGGGCTCAGCAAGGGATCAGAGATGCTCTGTTGACCAGGGCACCTCATAGGGTAACAAGGAACAATGGTCACAAACTGACAGAGCAGATTTAAGCTAGATATCAGGAAAAACTTCTTCATGGTAAGGGTGGCCAAAATTTGGAATGGGATTTCAATAGACGGTGGTGCTCTCTCCTACCTTGGGGGTCTTTAAGAGAAGGCTGGATAGGCATCTGGCTGGGGT